>NW_026111869.1:137500-311153 GCF_024679095.1 Eriocheir sinensis | reverse complement strand
CAAAAAAAAAAAAAAACATCACACAAAAAAAACGACCAGAAAAAAATGCACGACCAGAGAGAAAAAAAACACGACCCGAGCAAAAAAAACAACGACAGAGCAAAAACAAACACGATCAGAGCAAAAAAAAAAAAAAAAAGGCCAGAGCAAAAAATAAACAACAACCAAAGCAAAAAAAAAAAAAAAAAACACGACCAGAGCAAAAAAAAAAAAAAAAAAACGAACAGACCGAAAAAAAAATAAAAAAACGACCAAAGCAAACAAAAAAAAGACGACCAGAGCAAATCAAACAAAGAAGAAAAAATACGACAAAAAAACACGACCAGATCAAAAATACAATAAATAACAATAAGACAAGATCAAAAAAAAAAAAAAGACCAGAGCAAAAGAAACAAACAAAAAAAAACGACCAAAACAAAAAAGAAACAAACAAAAAAAAAAAGACCAGAGCAAAAATACAAAAAAAAAAAAAATACGACCAGAGCAAAAAAAAAAAAGACACGACCAAAGCAAAAAAATAAAAAAATAAAAAAATAAACCACGACGAGGGCAGAAAAAAAACCGACCAGAGCAAAAAAAAAAAAAAAAAAAAATACCATAGCAAAAACAAAAAACAAAAGAAAAACAACAACAACACGATCAGAGCAAAAAAAAAAAAAAAAATACCAAAAAAAAAACGACCAGAGCAAAAAAAAAAAATACAACACGACCAGTGCCAAAAAAAAACGACCAGAGAAAAAAAAAGAAAAAAGACCAGAGAAAAAAAAAACCAAAAAAAAAGCGGAGAAAAAAACCCACGACCAGAGCAAAAAAAGAAACAAAAACAACAACACGACCAGAACAACAAAAAAAAAAAACACGACCAGAGCAGACAAAAAAAAATTACGACCAGAGAAAAAAAAAAAAAAAGACCCGAGCAAATAAAAAAAAAACCCGACAAGAGCAAAAAAAAAAAAAATATAAATAAATAAACAGAGCAAAAAACAACAACAAAAAAAAACGACCAGAGCAAAAAAAAAAAAAAAAAACACGACCAGAGCAAAAAACAAAAAAAAAAACACGACCAGAACAAAAAAAAAAAAAAAAAACGACCAGAGCAAAAAAAAAAAAAAAACGACCAGAGCAAAAAAGAAAAATGAAAATGAAAAACTACAACACGATCAGAGCAAAAAAAACGACCAGAGAAAAAAAAGAAAAAAGACCAGAGAAAAAAAAACAGGAAAAAAAAGCGGAGAAAAAAAAACACGACCAGAGCAAAAAAAACAAAACAACAACAACACGACCAGAACAAAAAAAAAAATAAAACACGACCAGAGCAGACAAAAAAAATTACGACCAGAGAAAAAAAAAAACGACCCGAGCAAATAAAAAAAAAAAGAAATCCGACAGGAGCAAAAAAAAAAAAAAAAAAAAACAGAGCAAAAAGAAAAACAAAAAAAAAAAAAACGCGACCAGAGCAAAAAAATAAAAAAAACACAACCAGACCAAAAAAAAAAAAAAATAAATAAAAGACCGAAGCAGACAAAAAAAAAGCAAAAAAAAAAAAAACGACCCGAGCAAATAAAAAAAAATTAAACCCGACACGAGCAAAAAAACAAAAACAAAAAAATAAAAAAACCAGAGCAAAAAACAAAAAAAAAAAAAAAGTCCACAGCAAAAAAAACACACGACCAGTGCAAAAAAAAAAGACCAGAGCAAAAAAAAAAAAAAAAGACCGGTGCAAAAAAGAAAAGAGCAAAAAAAAAAAAACACGACCAGAGGAAAAATAACAAAAAACACGACCAGAGCAAAAAAAAAAAAAACGCGACCAGAGAAAAAAAAAACACGACCAGAACAAAAAAAAAAAATACACGACCAGAGAGAGAAAAAAAACACGACCAGAGGAGAAAAAAAAGAAAAAACACGACCAGAGCAAAAAAAAAAAAAAAACACGACCAGAGCAAAAAAAAAAACAAAAAAAAATTAAAAACACGACCAGAGAAAAACAAAAACAAAACACGAGCAGAGCAAAAAAAAAAAAAAAACGACCAGAGCAAAAAAACAAAAAAAAAAGACCAGAGCAAAAAAAAAAAAAAAAGACCTGAGCAAAAAAAAAAAGAGCAAAAAAAATAAAACACGACCAGAGGAAAAATAAAACAATGACCAGAGCAAAAAAAAAAAACGCGACCAGAGAAAAAAAAAACACTACCAGAACAAAAAAAAAATACACGACTAGAGAGAGAAAAAAAACACGACCAGGGGAGAAAAAAAAAAGAGCAAAACAAAATATAAAACGCGACCAGAGCAAAAAAAACAAAAAAAGAAAACACGACCAGAGCAAAAAAAAAAAAAACGATCAGAGCAAAAAAATAATTAAAAAAAACGACCAGACCAAAAAAAAAACGACCAGAGCAAAAAAGAAAATAAATACAACACGACCAGTGCAAAAAAAAAAAAAAATACGACCAGACCCAAAAAACAACAAAAAAAAAATAAACAGAGCAAAAAAAAAAAAATAGACACGAACAGAGCAAAAAGAAAAACAAATAAAAAACGCGACCAGACCAAAAAAAAAAAAAAATTTAAAAACACGACCAGAGCAAAGAAACAAACAAAAAGACCAACACGACCAGAGCAAAAAAATATAAAAACACAACCAGACCAAAAAAAAAAAAAAAAACGACCAAAGCAGACAAAAAAAAAGCAAAAAAAAAATAAACGACCCGAGCAAATAAAAAAAAAAACCGACACGAGCAAAAAAAAAAAATAAATAAATAAAAACACCAGAGCAAAAAACAACCAAAAAAAAAAAACACGACCAGAGCAAAAAAAAAAAAAAAAACACGACCAGAGCAAAAAAAAAAGACCAGAGCAAAAAAACAAAAAAAAAATGACCAGAGCAAAAAAAAAAAACACGACCAGAACAAAAAAAAAGACACGACCAGAGAGAAAAAAAACGACCAGAGGAGAAAAAAAAGAAAAAACACGACCAGAGCAAAAAAAAATAAAAAAAAACACGACCAGAGCAAAAAACAACAAAAAAAAAGAGAAAAAAAAACAGAGCAAAAATAAAAAAAAAACGCGACCAGAGCCAAAAAAAAAAAAAAACACGACCAGAGCAAAAAAACAAACAAAACGACCAACACAACCAGACCAAAAAAAAAAAAAAAAACGACCAAAGCAGACAAAAAAAAGCAAAAAAAAATAAACGACCCGAGCAAATAAAAAAAAAAACCGACACGAGCAAAAAAACAAAAACAAAAAAATAAAAACACCAGAGCAAAAAACAACAACCAAAAAAAAAACACGACCAGAGCAAAAAAAAAAAAAAAACACGACCAGAGCAAAAAAACAAAAAAAAAGACCAGAGAAAAAAAAAAAAACCACCAGAGCAAAAAAAAAAAAAACAACCAGAACAAAAAAAAAAAAAAACACGACCAGAGAGAGAAAAAAAAAAACGGCCATAGGAGAAAAAAAAAACACGACCAAAGCAAAAAAAAAACGACCATAGCAAAAAACAACAAAAAAAGAAAAAAAACAGCAAAAAAAAAAAACGCGACCAGAGCAAAAAAATAAAACACGACCAGAGAAAAAATATAAAAATTATAAAACAACACGACCAGAGCAAAAATAAAAACGACTAGAGAAAAAAAAATAACGATCAGAGCAAAAAAAAAAAAAAACGACCAGAGCAAAAAAAAAAGACCAGAGGAAAAAAAATGCACGACCATAGCAAAAACAAAAATAAAAAGAAGACCAGCGCAAAAAAAAGTAAATAAAAACACTACCAGAGCAAAAAAAAAAAAACGCCCAAAGCAAAAAAAAAAAAAAAAAAAAAAAAAAAAACCCACAAGAGAAAAAAAAAAAAACAAAAAAAAAAAAACGACCAGAGCAAAAAAACAATACGACCAGAGCAAAAAAATAAAATAAAACGACCAAAGCAAAAAAAAATTAAAAATATAAATTAAACAACACGAAGAGAAAAAAAGAAAAAAAAAACAATACAACCAGAGCTAAAAAACAAAACAAAAAAAACTACGATCAGAGCAAAAAAAAAAAAAAACACGACCAGACAAAAAAAAAAAAAGAGGAAAAATAAAAAAAAAAAAAAACACGACCAATTCAAAAAAAAAATAAAACACAAAGACCAGAGCAAAAAAACAAACAAAAAAAAACAACGACCAGACAAAAAAAAAAAATTAAATAAATAAACACGACCAGAGCAAAAAAAAAAAAAAACGACCAGAGAAAAAAAAAACACGACCAGAACAAAAAGAAAAAAAATACACGACCAGAGAGAGAGAAAAAACACGACCAGAGGAGAAAAAAAAACACGACCAGAGCAAAAAAAAATAAAAAAAAACACGACCAGAGCAAAAAACAACAAAAAAAAAGAGAGAAAAAAACAGAGCAAAAATAAAAATAAAAAACGCGACCAGAGCAAAAAAAAAAAAAAAAAAAAAAAAACGACCAGAGCAAAAAAATAAAATATTAAAAACAACACGACCAGAGCAAAAAAAAAAAAAAAACAGAGAAAAAAAATAAATAAAATAACACGATCAGAGCAAAAAAAAAAAAAAAAAAACGACCAGAGCAAAAAAAAAAGACCAGAGGAAAAAAAATGCACGACCATAGCAAAAACAAAAATAAAAAGAAGACCCGCGCAAAAAAAAGTAAATAAAAACACTACCATAGCAAAAAAAAAAAAACGACCAAACCAAAACAAACAAAAAAATCAACAAAAAAACGACCAGAGCAAAAACAAAAGCAAAAAAAAACGACCAGACCAAAAAAACAATACGACCAGAGCAAAAAAAAAAAAAACGACCAAAGCAAAAAAATAAAAAATATAAATTAAACAACACGACGCGCTCAAAAAAAAAAAAAAAAAAATACAACCAGAGCTAAAAAAATACACGACCAGAGCAAAAAAAAAAAACGAGCAGAGCAAAAAAAAAAAAAAAAAAAACCACGACCAGACAAAAAAAAATAATAAATAAACACCAGAGGAAAAAGATAAAAAAATACAACACGACCAATGCAAAAAAAAAATAAAACACAAACACCAGAGCAAAAAAACAAACAAAAAACAACAACGACCAGACAAAAAAAAATAATTAAATAAATAAACACGACCAGAGCAAAAAAACAAAAAAAAAATGACCAGAGCAAAAAAAAAAAACACGACCAGAACAAAAAAAAAAAGACACGACCAGAGAGAGAAAAAAAAAAGACCAGAGGAGAAAAAAAGAAAAAACACGACCAGAGCAAAAAAAAAAAAAACTCGACCAGAGCAAAAAACAAAAAAAAAAAAGAGAAAAAAAAACAGAGCAAAAATAAAAATAAAAAACGCGACCAGAGCAAAAAAAAACAAAACAAAAAAAATACACGACCAGAGCAAAAAAAAAAAAAATTAAAAAAACAACACGACCAGAGCAAAAAAAAAAAAAAACGACGAGAAAAAAAAAAAATAAAATAACACGATCAGAGCAAAAAAAAAAAAAACGACCAGAGCAAAAAAAAAAGACCAGAGGAAAAAAAATGCACGACCATAGCAAAAACAAAAATAAAAAGAAGACCAGCGCAAAAAAAAAAAAATAAAAACACTACCAGAGCAAAAAAAAAAAAAGACCAAAGCAAAACAAACAAACAAATCAACAAAAAAAACGACCAGAGCAAAAAACAAAAAGCAAAAAAAACAAAACGACCAGAGCAAAAAACAATACGACCAGAGCAAAAAAATAAAATAAAAACGACCAAAGCAAAAAAAAATTAAAAATAAAAATTAAACAACACGACGAGAGCAAAAAAACAAAAAAAGAAAACACGACCAGAGCAAAAAAAAAAAAAAATACGATCAGAGCAAAAAAAAAAAAAAAAATACACGACCAGACAAAAAAAAAAAAAAAATAGACACCAGAGGAAAAAGATAAAAAAATACAACACGACCAATGCAAAAAAAAAATAAAACACAAAGACCAGAGCAAAAAAACAAACAAAAAACAACAACGACCAGAGCAAAAAAAATTAATTAAATAAATAAACACGACCAGAGCAAAAAAACAAAAAAAAAAACACGACCAGAGCAAAAAAAAGAAACAAAAACAACACGACCAGAGCAAAATACAACAAATAAAGAACAACAACACGACCAGAGCGAAAAAATACAAATACAAATAAAACTACACGACCAGACCAAAAAAATAAAAAAAATAACACGACCAGAGGAATAAAAAAAATAACAGCACGACCAGAGCAAAAAAAAAAAAAAACGACCAGAGCAAAAAAAAACAAAACAAAAATAAAAACACTACCAGAGCAAAAAAAAAAAAAACGACCAAAGCAAAACAAACAAACAAACCAACAAAAAAAAAAGACCAGAGCAAAAAACAAAAGCAAAAAAAACAACACGACCAGAGCAAAAAAACAATACGACCAGAGCAAAAAAAAACAAAAAAAAAAAACGACCAAAGCAAAATTTAAAAAAATAGAAAATAAACTACACGACGAGAGCAAAAAAGAAAAAAAACAACAAAACCAGAGCTAAAAAAAAAAAACACGACCAGAGCAAAAACAAAAAACAAAACAAAAACAACAACAATACGATCAGAGCAAAAAACAAACAAAAAAACAACGACCAGACAAAAAAAAACAAAATAAACGACCAGAGGAAAAATAAAAAAAATACAACACGACCAGTGCAAAAAAAAAAATAAATAAACAACGACCAGAGCAAAAAACAAACTAAAAACAACAACGACCAGAGCAATAAAAAAATATTAAATAAATAAACACGACCAGAGCAAAAAAACAAAAAAAAACGACCAGAGCAAAAAAAAAATAAACAAACACAAGACGACCAGAGCAAAAAAAAAAAAAAAAAACGACCAGAGCAAAAAAAAAAAAAAAACACGACCAGAGCAGACAAAAAAAAAACGACCAGAGCAAATAAAAAAAAACGACCCCAACAAATAAAAAAAATTAAATAAAACCCGACAAGAGCAAAAAAAAAAAAAAAAAGAGGAAAAAAAAAAAAAAAACACCAGAGCAAAATACAACAAATAAAGAACAGCAACACGACCAGAGCGAAAAAATACAAATACAAATAAAACTACACGACCAGACCAAAAAAAACAAATAATAATAACACGACCAGAGGAAAAAAAAAAAAAACAGCACGAGCAGAGCAAAAAAAAAAATATAAAAAAATACGGCCAAAGCAAAAAAACAAAACAAAAAAGAACAGAGCAAAAAATAAAAAAAATAAAAAAAAAACGACCAGAGCAAAGAATCTCCCCAAAATATAAGACAAAAAAAAATAATAGGAACCAACTCGACCAGAGCAAAAAAAAAATCGAAGAAGAAGACGAAGAAGACGAAAAAGATGACGAAGAAGACAAAGAAGAAGACGAAGAAGAAGACGAAGAAGAGAATGAAGACGACGAGGAAGAAGAAGACGACGAAGAAGAAGACGAAGAAGAAGACGAAGACGAAAAAGAAGGCGACGAAGAAGAAGACGACGAAGAAGAAGACGACGAAGAAGAAGACTAAGAAGAAGATGAAAAAGAAGACGAAAACGAAAAAGGAGACGAATACGAAGACGAAAGAAGACGACGAAGAAGACGACGAAGAAGACGACAAAGAAGAAGAAAACCAAGAAGAAGACGACGGAGACGAAGAAAAAGACGAAGACGAAGAAGAAGAAGAGCTCGAAGAAGAAGACGAAGAAAAAGACGAAGACGAAGAAGAAGAAGAACTCGAAGAAGAAGACGAAAAAGAAGACGAAGATGAAAACGAAGATGAAGAAGACGACAAAAAGAAGAAGACATTGAAGACAAAGAAAAGACGAGAATATACGAGAAGAAAAAGAAGACAAGGAATATGTAAAAGATGAAGAAGGTGGGATGCTGCCTTGGCTTAACTGTCTGCAGGATGCTGACCTTGGCTTAACTGTCTGGGTGGGATGCTGACCTTGGCTTAACTGTCAAGGTGGGATGCTGACCTTGGCTTAACTGTCTGGGTGGGATGCTGACCTTGGCTTAACTGTCTTGTGGGGATGCTGACCTTGGCTTAACTGTCTGGGTGGGATGCTGACCTTGGCTTAACTGTCTAGGTGGGATGCTGACCTTGGCTTAACTGTCTGGGTGGGATGCTGACCTTGGCTTAACTGTTCAGGTGGGATGCTGACCTTGGCTTAACTGTCTGGGATGCTGACCTTGGCTTAACTGTCTGGGTGGGATGCTGACCTTGGCTCCACTGTCTGGGTGGGATGCTGACCTTGGCTTAACTGTCTGGGTGGGATGCTGACCATAGCTTATCTGTCTTGGTAGGATGCTGACCTTGGCCCAACTGTCTGGGTGTGATGCTGACCTTGGCTCCATTGTCTGGGTGGGATGCTGACCTTGGCTTAACTGTCTGGGTGGGATGCTGACCATAGCTTATCTGTCTTGGTAGGATGCTGACCTTGGCCCAACTGTCTGGGTGGGATGCTGACCTTGGCTTAACTGTCTGGGTGGGATGCTGACCTTGGCTTAACTGTCTGGGTGGGAGGCTGACCTTGGCTTAACTGTCTGGGTGGGAGGCTGACCTTGGCTTAACTGTCTGGGTGCGATGCTGACCTTGGCTTAACTGTCGGGTAGGGATGGTGACTTTGGCTTAAATGTCCGGGTGGGATGCTGACCTTGGCTTACTAGTCTGGGTGGGATGCTGACCATGGTTTAATTGTCTGGGTGGGATGCTGACGTTTGCTTATATGGCCGGGTGCGATGCTGACCTTGGCTTAATTGTCGGGGTGGGATGCTGACCTTGGCTTAACTCTCGGGGTGGGATGCTGACCTTGGCTTAATTGTCTGGGTGGGATGCTGACCTTGGCTTAACTGTCTGGGTAGGATGCTCACCTTGGCTTATCTGTCTGGGTGGGATGCTGACCTTGGCTTATCTGTCTGGGTGGGATGCTGACCTTGGCTTAACTGTCTGGGTGGGATGATGACCTTGGCTTAACTGTCTGGGTGGGATGCTGACCTTGGCTTAACTGTCTGGGTGGGATGCTGACCTTAACTTATCTGTCTGGGTGAAATGCTGACATTGGCTTAACTGTCTGGGTGGGATGCTGACCTTGGCTTATATGTCCAGGTGCGATGCTGACCTTGGCTTAACTGTCTGGGTGGGATGCTGACCTTGGCTTAATTGTCGGGGTGGGATGCTGACCTTGGCCTAACTGTCGGGGTGGGATGCTGACCTTGGCTTATATGTCCAGGTGCGATGCTGACCTTGGCTTAACTGTCTGGGTGGGATGCTGACCTTGGCTTAACTGTCTGGGTGGGATGCTGATCTTGGCTTATATGTCCAGGTGCGATGCTGACCTTGGCTTAATTATCTGGGTGGGATGCTGACCTTGGCTTAACTGTCTGGGTGGGATGCTGACCTTGGCTTAACTGTCTGGGTGGGATGCTGACCTTTGCTTAACTGTCTGGGTGCGATGCTGACATTGGCTTAACTATCGGGTAGGGATGGTGACCTTGGCTTAAATGTTTGGGTGGTATGCTGACCTTGGCTTATTTATCTGGGTGGGATGCTGACCATGGTTTAATTGCCTGGGTGAGATGCTGACGTTTGCTTATATGGCCGGGTGCGATGCTGACCTTGGCTTAACTGTCGGGGTGGGATGCTGACCTTGGCTTAAATGTCGGGGTGGGATGCTGACCTGGCTTAACTGTCTGGGTGGGATGCTGACCTTGGCTTAACTGTCGGTGGGATGCTGACCTTGGATTAAAAATGTCGGGGTGGGATGCTGACCTTGGCCTAACTGTCGGGGTTGAATACTGACCTTGGCCTAACTGCCTGGATGGGATGCTGAACCTTTGCTTAACTATCGGGTAGGGATGCTGACTTTGTCTTAAATGTTCGGGTGGGATGCTGACCTTGGATTAACTGTCTGGGTGGGCAGGAGGAGGCTGCGGCTGGGGTTGTGTGGAGAGGGAAAGGAGAAGGCGGCGGCGGGGGAGACGTGTTACGGACAGGAGGAGGCGGCGGCGCGTGAGACGTGCGAAAGACAGGAGGAGGCGGCGGCGGGGGAGACAAGCGAGGGACAGGAACAAGTTGTGGCGGGGGAGACTTGCGAGGAACAGGAACAAGTTGTGGAAGGGGAAACTTGCGAGGGACAGGAATAAGTTGTGGCGAGGGAGACGTGCGAGGGACAGGAGGAGGCACAAGCGGGGGAGACGTGCGAGGGACAGGAGGAGGCACTGGCAGGGGGACGTGCGAGGGACAAGAGAAGGCGTCGAGGAAGACGTGCGAGGGACCTGAGAATGCGGCGGCGGGGAGACGTGCGAGGGACAGGAGAAGGTGGGCTAGTAATGCGTGCGTGAGGGACAGAGAAGGTGGGCGGGTAATGCGTGCGATGGACAGGAGGAGGCGGCGCTGGGGGAGACGTGCGAGCTAGAGGAGGAGGCATCGGCGGGGAAGGCGTGCGAGGGACAGGAGAAGGCGGCGGCAGGGGAGACGTGCGAGGGACAGGAGAAGGTGGGCGGGTAATGCGTGCGAGGGACAGGAGGAGGCGGGCGCTGGGGGAGACGTGTGAGGGACTGGAGAAGATTAGCGGGGAAGGCCATCTAGGGAAAAGAGAAGGTGGGCGGGGAAGGATTGAGAGGGACAGGAGGAGGCTGCGGCGGGGAAGACCTGCGAGGGACTGGAGAAGGTGGGCGGGGAAGGCGTGCGAGCGATAGGAGTAGGCGGTGGTTGGGAAGACCTGCGAGAAAAGGAAGAGGCGGTGGTGGAGGATCCTGCAAGGGAAAGGAGGAGGTGGTGGCGGGGTTGGCGTGCGAGGGAAAGTAGGAGCCGGTGGCGGGGGTGGCGTGCGAGGGAAAGTAGGAGGCGGTGGCGGGGGTGGCGTGCGAGGGAAAGTAGGAGGCGGTGGCGGGGGTGGCGTGCGAGGGAAAGTAGGAGGCGGTGGCGGGGGTGGCGTGCGAGGGAAAGTAGGAGCCGGTGGCGGGGGTGGCGTGCGAGGGAAAGTATGAGGCTGTGGCGTGGGTGGCGTGCGAGGGAAAGTAGGAGCCGGTGGCGGGGGTGGCGTGCGAGGGAAAGTAGGAGGCGGTGGCGGGGGTGGCGTGCGAGGGAAAGTAGGAGCCGGTGGCGGGGGTGGCGTGCGAGGGAAAGTAGGAGCCGGTGGCGGGGGTGGCGTGCGAGGGAAAGTAGGAGCCGGTGGCGGGGGTGGCGTGCGAGGGAAAGTAGGAGGCGGTGGCGAGGGTGGCGTGCGAGGGAAAGTAGGAGCCGGTGGCGAGGGTGGCGTGCGAGGGAAAGTAGGAGCCGGTGGCGGGGGTGGCGTGCGAGGGAAAGTAGGAGCCGGTGGCGAGGGTGGCGTGCGAGGGAAAGTAGGAGCCGGTGGCGGGGGTGGCATGCGAGGGGAAGTAGGAGCCGGTGGCGGGGGTGGCATGCGAGGGAAAGTAGGAGTTGGTGGTAGGGGTGGCATGCGAGGGAAAGTAGGAGCCGGTGGCGGGGGTGGCGTGCGAGGGAAAGTAGGAGCCGGTGGCGGGGGTGGCATGCGAGGGGACGTAGGAGCCGGTGGCGGGGGTGGCGTGCGAGGGAAAGTAGGAGCCGGTGGCGGGGGTGGCATGCGAGGGGAAGTAGGAGCCGGTGGCGGGGGTGGCATGCGAGGGGAAGTAGGAGCCGGTGGCGGGGGTGGCATGCGAGGGGAAGTAGGAGCCGGTGGCGGGGGTGGCATGCGAGGGGAGCCGGTGGCGCGGGTGGCGGCGAGGGAAGTAGGAGCCAGTGGGGGTGGCATGCGAGGGGAAGTAGGAGCCGGTGGCGGGGGTGGCGTGCGAGGGAAAGTAGGAGCCGGTGGTGGGGGTGGCATGCGAGGGGAAGTAGGAGCCGGTGGTGGGGGTGGCATGCGAGGGGAAGTAGGAGCCGGTGGCGGGGGTGGCGTGCGAGGGAAAGTAGGAGCCGGTGGCGGGGGTGGCATGCGAGGGAAAGTAGGAGCCGGTGGCGGGGGTGGCGTGCGAGGGAGAGGAGGAGGCGGTGGCGAGGGTGGCATCGGAGGGACAGGAGGAAGCGGTGGCGGGGGTGGCGTGCGAGTTACAGTAGGAGGCGGTGGCGGGGGTGGCGTGGGAGGGACAGGAGGAAGCGGTGGCGGGGGTGGCGTGCGAGTTACAGTAGGAGGCGGTGGCGGGGGTAGCGTGGGAGGGACAGGAGGAAGCGGTGACCGGGTTGGCGTGCAAGAGACAGGAGGAGGCGGTTACGGGGGTGACGTTCGAGAGACAGTAGGAGGCGGTGGCGGGGATAACGTTCGAGGGAAAGGAGTTGGCGGTGGCATGGGTTGCGTGAGAGGGAAAGGAGGAGGCGGCGGCGGGGGTGTCGTGCGAGGGAAAGGAGGAGGCGGCGGCGGGGGCGTCGTGCGAGGGAAACGAGAAGGCGGCGGCGGGGGTGTCGTGCGAGGGAAAGGAGGAGGCGGTCGCGTGGGTGCCGTTCAAAAGACAGGAGGAGGCGGTGGCGGGGGTGGAGTGCGAGAGTCAAGAGGAGTCGGTGGCGGGAGTGGCGTGCGAGGGACATGAGGAGGCTGTTGCGGGGATGGCGTGCGAGAGACAGGAGGAGGCGGTGGCGTGGGTGGTGTGCGAGGGACAGGAGGACGCGTTGTAGGGAGTGGCGTGCGAGGGACAGGAGGAGACTGTGGCTGAGGTGGCGTGCGAGGGAAAGGAAGAGGCGGTGGCGGGGTTGACGTGCGAGGGACAGGAGAAGGCGTTGTCGGGAGTGACGTGCGAGGGACAGGAGAAGACTGTGGCTGAGGTGGCGTGCGAGGGAAAGGAAGAGGCGGTGGCGGGTTTGACGTGCGAGGGACAGGAGGAGGCGGTGGCGGGGGTAGCGTGCAAGGGAGAGAAGGAGTCGGTGGCGGGGGTGGCGTGCGAGGGACAGGAGGAGGCGGTGGCGGGGTTGGCGTGCGAGGGACAGGAGGAGGCGGTGGCGGGGGTGGCGTGCGAGGGACAGGAATAGACGGTGGCGGGGTTGAAGTGCGAGGGACAGGAGGAGGCGGTGGCGGGGGTAGAGTGCAAGGGATAGAAGGAGTCGGTGGCGGGGGTGGCGTGCGAGGGACAGGAAGAGACGGTGGCGGGGGTGGCGTAGTAGGGACAGGAAGAGGCGGTGGCGGGGTTGGCGTGCGAGGGACAGTAGGAGGCAGTGGTGGGGGTGGCGTGGGAGGGACAGGAAGAGGCATTGGCGTTGGTGGCGTGGGAGGGACAGGAGTAAGCGGTGGCGGGGGTGGCGTGGGAGGAACAGGAAGAGGCATTGGCGTTGGTGGCGTGGGAGGGACAGGAGTAAGCGGTGGCGGGGGTGGCGTGGGAGGAACAGGAAGAGGCATTGGCGTGGGTGGCGTGGGAGGGACAGGAGTAAGCGGTGGCGGGAGTGGCGTGGGAGCAACAGGAGGAGGTGTTGGTCGGGTTGGCGTGCGAGGGGCAGGAGGAGGCGGTGGCGGGGGTGGCGTACGAATGACAGGAGGAGGTGGTGGCGGGGGTGACTTTCGAGGGACAGTAGGAGGCAGTGGCGGGTTTGGCGTTAGAGAGACAGGAGGAAGCGGTGGCGGGGATGGCGTGCGAGGGACAGTAAGAGGCGGTTTCAGGGATGGCGTTCGATAGATAGGAGGAGGCGGTGTCCGGGTTGGCGGACGAGGGACAGGAGGAGGCGGTGGCGAGGTTGGCGTTCGAGGGGAGGGAGGAGGCGGTGGTGGGGGTGGCGTGCGAGGGACAATAGGAGGCGGTGTCCGGGTTGGCGGACGAGGGACAGGAGGAGGCGGTGGCGAGGTTGGCGTTCGAGGGACAGGAGGAGGCGGTGGCGAGGTCGGCGTTCGAGGGACAGGAGGAGTCGGTGGCGAGGTTGGCGTGCGAGGGACAGGAGGAGGCGGTGGAGAGGTTGGCGTGCGAAGGACAGGAGGAGGCGGCGGCGGGGATGGCGTGCGGGGGAGAGGAGGAGGCGGTGTAGAGGTTGGCGTGCGAAGGACAGGAGGACGCGGTGGAGAGGTTGGCGTTCGAGGGACAGGAGGAGGCGGTGGCGAGGTTGGCGTTCGAGGGACAGGAGGAGGCGGTGTAGAGGTTGGCGTGCGAAGGACAGGAGGACGCGGTGGAGAGGTTGGCGTGCGAAGGACACGAGGAGGCGGCGGCGGGGATGGCGTGCGGGGGAGAGGAGGAGGCGGTGGCATGGGTGGCGTGCGATGGACAGGAGGAGGCGGTGGCGTGGGTGGCGTGCGAGGGACAGGAGGATGTGGTGGCGTGGGTGACATTCGAGGGACAGGAGGAGGCGGTGGCGTGGATGGCGTGCGAGGGACAGGAGGAGGCGGTGGCGTGCATGGCGTTCGATGGCCAGGAAGAGGCGGTGGCTTAGGTGGCATGCGAGAGACAGGAGGAGGCGGTGGCGTGGGTGGCGTGCGAGGGACAGGAGGAGGCGGTAACGTGGGTGGCGTGCGAGGGACAGGAGGAGGCGGTAACGTGGGTGGCGTGCGAGGGACAGGAGGAGGCGGTAACGTGGGTGGCGTGCGAGGGACAGGAGGAGGCGGTGGCGTGGGTGGCGTGCGAGGGACAGGAGGAGGCGGTAACGTGGGTGGCGTGCGAGGGACAGGAGGAGGCGGTAACGTGGGTGGCGTGCGAGTGAAGGGAGGAGGCGGTGGCGTGGGTGGCGTGCGAGGGACAGGAGGAGGCGGTGGCGTGGGTGGCGTGCGAGTGAAGGGAGGAGGCGGTGGCGTGGGTGGCGTGCGAGGGACAGGAGGAGGCGGTGGCGTGGGTGGCATTCGAGGGACAGGAGGAGGCGGTGGCGTGGGTGGCGTGCGAGTGAAGGGAGGAGGCGGTGGCGTGGGTGGCATTCGAGGGACAGGAGGAGGCGGTAACGTGGGTGGCGTGCGAGTGAAGGGAGGAGGCGGTGGCGTGGGTGGCGTGCGAGGGACAGGAGGAGGCGGTGGCGTGGGTGGCGTGCGAGGGACAGGAGGAGGCGGTGGCGTGGGTGACATTCGAGGGACAGGAGGAGGCGGTGGCGTGGATGGCGTGCGAGGGACAGGAGGAGGCGGTGGCGTGCATGGCGTTCGATGGCCAGGAAGAGGCGGTGGCTTAGGTGGCATGCGAGAGACAGGAGGAGGCGGTAACGTGGGTGGCGTGCGAGGGACAGGAGGAGGCGGTGGCGTGGGTGGCGTGCGAGTGAAGGGAGGAGGCGGTGGCGTGGGTGGCGTGCGAGGGACAGGAGGAGGCGGTGGCGTGGGTGGCGTGCGAGAGACAGGAGGAGGCGGTGGCGTGGGTGGCGTGCGAGGGAAGAGAGGAGGCGGTGGCTTAGGTGGCATGTGAGAGACAGGAGGAGGCGGTGGCGTGGGTGGCGTGCGAGGGACAGGAGTAGGTATTCGTATATATTTTGAAACAAATTTACATTGTTTTATATGTATTTTGCATATCTATTTCAATACAAATTTACCTTATTGTATGTGCATTTTGAATATTTATTGTAATACAAATTTTAAAAATTTATGTGTTTTTTGGTATATATATTTTTATAAAAAATTCGTTATTTTATGGGTATTTTGCATCTTTATTTTCATACAAATTTATATTATTTTATTAATATTCTGTGTATTTATTTTGATACGATTTTACATTATTCTATTTGTGTTTTGTATATAATTTATATACATATTTACATTATTTAATGTGTATTTTGTATATATATTTCATACAATTTTACGTTATTTTAAGTGTATTTGTTTATATATTTTCATTCAAACTTACATTATTTTATGTGTATTTTGTATATGTAATTCAATACAAATTTGCCTCATTTTATGTGTATTTTGCATATCTATTTTCAAACAAATTTAAATAATTTTTGTGTGTTTTTGTATATATTTTTATACAAATTTTAGTTATTTTATTTGTATTTTTTATATATATTTTCCTACAAATATACATTCTTTTATTGGAATTTCATCTATTTATTCTAATACGAATTTACTTTATTTTATGTGTATTTTGTATATATATTTTTCTACGTATTTACATTATTTTATGTGTATTTTGTATATATATCTTCATAAAAATTTACTATATTTTATTATGTGTATTCGTATATAATTTGATACAAATTTTATACAAATTCATGTTATTTTATGTGTATTTGTATATATATTTTCATACAAATTTATATTATTGTATGTGCATTTTTACATATATTTCATTACAAATTTACATTATTTTATGTTTATTTTGTATATTTATTTCATTCAATTTTAAATTATTTTATGTGTATATTTTTATTTGTATAGATTTCTATAGAAATATATATACAAAAATACACATGCAATGATGTAAATACGTATAAAAATATAAATACAAAATACACATTAAATAATGTAAATTCGTGTCAAAATAAATAAACAAAATATCAATAAAAGAATGTGTATTTGTATGAAAATAGATATACAAAATACACATAAAATAACGTAAATTTGTATACAAAATAATTAAAATTTTCATGAAAATAAATATACAAAATACACATAAAATTAGGTAAATTTGTATTAATATACATATACAAAATACACTTAAAATAACGTAAATTTGTATAAAAATTTATATATATATATATATATATATATATATATATATATATATATATATATATATATATATATATATATATATATATATATATATATATATATATATATATATATACGTATATATATATATATAGTCTGGTTAAGACTTCACTGTCATTCTATTACTAAATACATCTGTGCTGTTTATCTCTCACCTAACTCTACCAACTATGTAAAATTCTTTGACTATTTGAATTCTAAAGTGGAGCACATCTTGACCCACTCTCCCTTCGCGGAAATCTCCATCCTAGGAGATTTCAATGTTCACCACCAGCTTTGGCTTTCATCCTCTTTCACTGACCATCCTGGTGAACAAGCCTACAACTTTGCTATCCTCAACGACCTAGAGCAGTTGGTCCAGCACCCTACACGTATTCCTGACCGTCTTGGAGATCGGCCCAACATTCTAGACCTCTTCGCTACCTCAAACCCTTCTGCTTATTCTGTCAAACTGTTCTCTCCGTTGGGCTCCTCCGATCACAATCTTATTTCTGCATCCTGTCCTATCGCTCCTGTACACCCTCTGGACCCACCGAAGAGGCGATGCTTCTGGCATTTTGCTTCAGCTCGGTGGGACGACCTGAGGATGTACTTTTCCGATTTCCCGTGGAATGATTATTGCTTCCAGGATAGAGACCCCTCTGTGTGTGCTCAGCGCATCACAGAGGTGATTGTCTCTGGAATGGAGGCATACATTCCTCGTTCTTTCTCTCCTCCTCACGCTAAAAAGCCTTGGTTTAATCACGCTTGTTCTCGTGCTGTCAATGATAGAGAGGTAGCTCACAAAAGATACCAGAGCCTTCAAACTAATGCTAATTATGAACTTTACATTTCTGCCCGAAATCGTGCCAAATCTATTCTCCGACTAACCAAAAATTCTTTCATTAATAGAAAATGTCAAAACCTTGCTTTCTCTAACTCTTCCCGTGACTTCTGGCATCTAACCAAAAACATCTCCTCCAACTTCACTTCTTCATCTTTCCCTCCACTCCTCAGTCCTGACGGCAACACTGCCGTCTCATCTATCTCTAAGGCTGAACTCTTCTCTCAAACTTTTTCTAAAAACTCCACTCTGGACGATTCTGGGCATATTCCTCCTACTCATCCCCCCTCTGACTCCTTTATGCCTGTTATAAAGATTCTTCAAAATGATGTTTTCTATGCCCTCTTTGGCCTCAATCCTCAGAAGGCTTATGGACCTGATGGAGTGCCTCCTATTGTCCTTAAAAACTGTGCCTCCGTGCTGTCACCCTGCCTGGTCAAACTCTTTCGCCTCTGCCTGTCAACATCTACCTTTCCTTCTTGCTGGAAGTATGCCTTCATACAGCCTGTACCTAAGAAGGGTGACCGCTCCAATCCCTCAAACTACCGTCCTATTGCTTTACTTTCTTGTCTATCTAAAGCTTTTGAATCAATCCTTAACCGGAAGATTCAAAAGCACCTTTCCACTTCTGACCTTCTATCTGATCGCCAGTATGGGTTCCGCAAGAGGCGTTCTACTGGTGATCTCCTAGCCTTCTTAACTGACTCTTGGTCATCCTCTCTTAGCCGTTTCGGTGAAACTTTTGCTATTGCGCTGGACATATCAAAAGCTTTTGATAGGGTCTGGCACAAATCTTTGCTTTCTAAACTACCCTCCTACGGTTTCTATCCTTCTCTCTGTACCTTTATCTCCAGTTTCCTTTCTGACCGTTCTATTTCTGCCGTGGTAGACGGTCACTGTTCTTCCCCTAAATCTATTAACAGTGGTGTCCCACAGGGTTCTGTCCTATCTCCCACTCTCTTCTGTTGTTCATTGATGATCTTCTTTCCAAAACGAACTGTCCTATCCATTCCTACGCCGATGATTCCACTCTGCATTATTCAACTTCTTTTAATAGAAGACCCACCCTTCAGGAACTTAACGACTCAAGGCTGGAGGCTGCAGAACGCCTAGCCTCAGACCTTACTATTATTTCCGATTGGGGAAAGAACCTAGTGTCCTTCAACGCCTCAAAAACACAGTTTCTCCATCTATCCACTCGACACAATCTTCCAGATATCTATCCCCTATTCTTTGACAACACCCAGCTATCACCTTCCTCAACACTAAACATCCTCGGTCTATCCTTAACTCAAAATCTCAACTGGAAACTTCATATCTCATCTCTTACTAAATCAGCTTCCTCGAGGCTGGGCGTTCTGTACCGTCTCCGCCAGTTCTTCTCCCCTGCACAGTTGCTGTCCATATACAGGGGCCTTGTCCGCCCTCGTATGGAGTATGCATCTCTTGTGTGGGGGGGCTCCACTCACACAGCTCTTCTGGACAGAGTGGAGGCAAAGGCTCTTCGTCTCATCAGCTCTCCTCCTCATACTGATAGTCTTCTACCTCTTAAATTCCGCCGCAATGTTGCCTCTCTTTCTATCTTCTATCGATATTTCCACGCTGACTGCTCTTCTGAACTTGCTAACTGCATGCCTCCCCCCTCCCGGCCCGCTGCACTCGACTTTCTACTCATGCTCATCCCTATACTGTCCAAACCCCTTATGCAAGAGTTAACCAGCATCTTCACTCTTTCATCCCTCACGCTGGTAAACTCTGGAACAATCTTCCTTCATCTGTATTTCCTCCTGCCTACGACTTGAACTCTTTCAAGAGGAGGGTATCAGGACACCTCTCCTCCCGAAACTGACCTATCTTTCGGCCACCTCTTTGGATTCTTTTTAGGAGCAGCGAGTAGCGGGCTTTTTTTATTAATGTTTACTTTTTTGTGCCCTTGAGCTGTCTCCTTTGCTGTAAAAAAAAAAAAAATATATATATATATATATATATATATATATATATATATATATATATATATATATATATATATATATATATATATATATATATATATATATATATATATATATATATACACATTAAATAATGTAAATGCGTACATAAAATAACCTAAATTTGTATAAAACTATATACAAAAATACACAAAAATAATTTTAATTTGTATGAAAAGAAATATACAAAATACACATAAAATTAGTTAAATTTGTATTGAAAATACAAAATACACATCAAATAATGTAAATTTGAATGAAAATATATAAACAAATACACTTAAAATAACGTAAATTTGTATAAAATATATATATGCAAGATTCACATTAAATAATGTAAATGTGTATAAAAAAATATATACAAAAAACAAATAGAATAATGTAAAATCGTATCAAAATAAATACACAGAATATCAATAAAATAATGTAAATTTCTTTGAAAATAAAGATGCAAAATTCCCAAAAAAATATCGCATTTTTTTAAAAATATATATACCAAAATACACATAAAATATTTAAATTTGTATTGAAATAAATATACAAAATGCATATACAGTAAGGTAAATTTGTATTCAAAAGAGATATTAAAAAATACATATAAAACAATGTAAATTTGTTTCAAAATATATATACGAATACACATAAAATATAGTAGATTTCTATAGAAATATATATACAAAATACATATGAAATTATGTAAATACGTATAAAAATATATATACAAAATACATATTAAATAATGTAAATTAGTGTCAAAATAAATAAACAAAATATCATGAAAAGAATGTTTATATGTATGAAAATAGATAATAGATAATAAATTTGTATAAAATATATATGCAAGATACACATTAACTAATATAAATATGTATAAAAAATTATATACAAGAAACAAATAGAATAATGTAAAATCGTATTAAAATAAATATACCGAATAGTAATAAAATAATATAAATTTGTATGAAAATAAGGATGCAAAATTCCCATAAAATAGCGCATTTCTTATAGAAATATATATACCAAAATACACATAAAATATTTAAATTTGTATTGAGATAAATATACAAAATGGACATACAATAAGGTAAATTTGTATTGAAAGAGATATGCAAAAATACATATAAAACAATGTAAATAAGTTTCAAAATATATATACGAATACAAATAAAATAACGTAGATTTTTATAAAAATATATATACAAAATACACATAAAATTAAGTAAATACGTATAAAAAAATGTATATTGGTATTTTGTTTATTTATTTTGATACGAATTACATGATTATATGTGTATTTTTTATATATTTTTTTATACGTATTTACTTTATTTAATGTGTATTTTGTTTATATATTTTCATACAAATTTACGTTATTATATGTGTATTTGTATAAATATTTTGATCCAAATTTACTTACGAATTTACATTATTTTATGTGTATTTTGTATACATTTTTTTATACGTATTTACTTCATTTTATGTGTATTTTGTATATATATTTTTATAGAAATCAACGTTATTTTATGTGTATTCGTATATATATTTTGAAACAAATTTACATTATTTTATATGTATTTTGCATATCTATTTCAATACAAATTTACCTTATTATATGTGTTTTTTGTATATTTATTTTAATACAAATTTAATTTTTTGATGTGTATTTTGGTATATATATTTTTATAAATAAAAAAAATGCTTTATTTTATGGATATTTTGATTCTTTATTTTCATACAAATTTACATTATTTTATTAATATTCTGTGTATTTATTTTGATACGATTTTATATTATTCTATTTGTGTTTTGTACATATTTTTTTTATACAAATTTACGTTATTTTAAGTGTATTTGTTTATGTATTTTCATTCAAATTTACATTATTTTATGTGTATTTTGTGTATGTATTTCAATACAAATTTACCTAATTTTATGTGTATTTTGTATATTTATTTTCATACAAATACACATTCTTTTATTGATATTTTGTTTATTTATTCTGACGCGAATTTACATTATTTAATGTGTATTTTTTATATATATTTTTATACGTATTTACATCATTTCATATGTATTTTGTATAGTTTTAAACAAATTTATATTATTTAATGTGTATTTTGTATATATATATATATATATATATATATATATATATATATATATATATATATATATATATATATATATATATATATATATATATATATATAGATATATATATATATATATATATATATATATATATATATATATATATATATATATATATATATATATATATATATATATATATATATTTGTATACATTTTTTATACGTATTTACTTAATTTTATGTGTATTTTGTAAATATATTTTTATAGAAATCTACCTTATTTCATGTGTATTCCTATATATATTTTGAAACAAATTTACATTGTTTATATGTATTTTGCATATCTATTTTTGTGTATTCTGTATTTATTTTTGTTATACATAGAATAATGTAAATCGTATCAAAATAAGTACACAGAATATCAATAAAATAATTTAAATTTGTATGAAAATAAAGATGCAGAATACAAATAAAATAAAGCATATTTTTTTTTAAATACATATACAAAAATACACATAGAATAATTAAATTTGTATTAAAATTAATATACAAAATGCACATACAATAAGGTAAATTTGTATTGAGAAATACACATAAAACAGTGTAAATTTGTTTCAAAATATATATACGAATACACATAAAATAACGTTGATTTCTACAATAAATATATACACAAAATACACATGATATTATGTAAATACATATAAAAATATATATACAAAATAAACATTAAATACTGTAAATTCGCGTCAAAATAAATAAACGAAATATAAATAAAAGAATGTGTATTTGTATGAAAATAGATATACAAAAAACACATAAAATAACCTAAATTTGTATCAAACTATATACAAAAATACACAAAAATATTTTAAATTTGTATGAAAATAAATATACCAAATACACATAAAATTACTTAAATTTGTATTGAAATACATATACAAAATACACATAAAATAATGTAAATTTGAATGAAAAGACATAAACAAATACACTTAAAATAACGTAAATTTGTATAAAAAAATATATACAAAACACAAATAGAATAATGTAAAATTGTATCAAAATAAATACACAGAATATTAATAAAATAATGTAAATTTGTATGAAAATAAAGAGGCAAAATACCCATAAAATAACGCATTTTTTTTATTTATAAAAATATATATACCAAAATACACATAAAAAAATTAAATTTATATTAAAATAAATATATAAAAAACACATACAATAAGGTAAATTTGTATTGAAATAGATATGCAAAATACATATAAAACAATGTAAATTTGTTTCAAAATATATATACGAATACACATAAAATAACGTAGATTTCTATAAAAATATATATACAAAATTCACATAAAATGAAGTAAATACGTATAAAAAAATGTATACAAAATACACATAAAATAATGTAAATTCGTATCAAAATAAATAAAAAAATACCAATAAAAGAATGTGTATTTGTATAAATATAAATATACAAAATACACATAAAATAACGTAAATTTATATAAAACTATATACAAAAATACACAGAAGTAATTTAATTTGTATGAAAATAGATATACAAAATAAGGTAAATTCGTTTCAAACTCAATAAACAAAATTCAGATAAAAGAACGTATATTTGCAGTAAAAATAAATATACAAAATACACATAAGATAACGAAAGTTTGTATGAAAATTTATAAAAAAATAAACAAAAATAACTTCAATTTGTATGAAAATAAATATACAAAATACACATGTATTTTGTATATCTATTTTCACACAGATTTAATTAGTTTTGTGTATTTTTGCATATAGTTTTATATAAATTTACGTTATTTTATTTGTATTTTGTATATTTATATTTATACAATACACATTCTTTTATTAGTATTTTCTTTATTTATTTTCATACCAGTTTACATTATTTTATGTGTATTTTGTATACCTTTTTTTATACGTATTTACTTCATTTTATGTGTGTTTTGTATATTTATTTTCATAGAAAACTACGTTATTTTATGTGTATTCGTATATATATTTTGAAAAAAATTTACATGGATTTATATGTGTTTTGCATATCTATTTCAATACAAATTTACCTTATTGTATGTGCATTTTGTATATTTATTTTAATACAAATTCAAAGATTTTATGTGTGTCTTGGTATATATATTTTTATAAAAAATGCGTTATTTTATGGGTATTTTGCATCTTAATTTTCATACAAATTTACATTATTTTATTAATATTCTGTGTATTTATTTTGATACGATTTTATATTATTCTATTTGTGTTTTGTATATTTTTTTTATTCATATTTACATTATTTAATGTGTATTTTTTATATATATTTAATACAAATTTACGTTATTTTAAGTGTATTTGTTTATATATATTCATTGAAATTTACATTATTTTATGGGTATATTGTATATCTATTTTCATACAAATACACATTCTTTTATTGATATTTTGTTTATTTACTTTGATGCGAATTTACATTATTTAATGTGTATTTTATATATATATTTTTATACGTATTTACATCATTTGATGTGTATTTTGTATATATATTTCTATAGAAATCTACGTTGACTTATGAGTATTCGTATATAGATTTTGAAATAAATTTACACTGTTTTATGTGTATTTTGCATATTTTTTCAATACAAATCTACCTTATTGTATATGAATTTTGTATATTAATTTTAATACAAATTTAATTATGCTGTATGTATTTTTGTATATGTATTTTTATAAAAATATGCTTTATTTTATGGGTATTTTGCATTTTTATTTTCATACAAGTTTACATTATTTTATTTATATTCTGTTTATTTTTTTTTAAACAATTTTACATTATTCTATGTGTATTTTGTATATCTATTTTTATACGTATTTACTTAATTTTATGTGTATTTTGTATATATATTTATATAGAAATCTAAGTTATTTTATGTGTATTCGAATATATATTTTGAAACAAATTTACATTGTTTTATATGTATTTTTGCATATCTCTTTCAATACAAGTTTACCTTATTGTATGTGCATTTTGTATATTTATTTCAATACAAATTTAAATATTTTATGTGTATTTTGGTATATATATTTTTATAAGAAATGCGCTATTTAATGGGAATTTTGCATCTTTATTTTCATACAAATTTACATTATTTTATTAATATTCGGTGTATTTATTTTGATACGATTTCACATTATTTTATTTGTTTTTTGTATATATTTTTTTTATACATATTTACATTATTTAATGTGTATCTTGCATATATATTTCACACAAATTTATTACCTATTATTTATTTTCATACAAATACACATTCTTTTCATGACATTTTGTTTATTTATTTTGACACGAATTTACCTAGATATGTATTTTGTATATATATTTTTATACGTATTTACATAATTTCATGGGTATTTTGTATATATATTTCTATAGAAATCTACCTTATTTTATGTGTATTCGTATATATATTTTGAAACAAATTTACTTTGTTTTATATGTATTTTTGAATATCTCTTTCAATACATATTTACCTTACTGTATATGCATTTTGTATATTTATTTCAATACAAATTTAAATATTTTTTGTGTATTTTGGTATATATATTTTTATAAAAAATGCGCTATTTTATGGGATTTTTGCATCTTTCTTTTCATACAAATTTACATTATTTTATTGATATTCTGTGTATTTATATTGATAGGATTTTACATTATTCTATTTCTTTTTTGTATATATTTTTTTATACACATTTACATTATTTAATGTGTATCTTGCATATATATTTTATACAAATTTACGTTATTTTAAGTGTATTTGTTTATATATTTTCATTCAAATTTACATTATTTTATGTGTATTTTGTATATGTATTTCAATACATATTTACCTAATTTTATGAGTATTTTGTATATTTCTTTTCATACAAATTTTAAATATTTTTGTGTATTTTTGTATATAGTTTTATACAAATTTAGGCTATTTTATGTACGCATTTACATTATTTAATGTGTGTTTTGTATATATATTTTTATGCAAATTTACTTTATTTTATGTGCATTTTTGTACATATATTTTTTTAGAAATTTACGTTATTTTATGTGTATTTGTATATGTTTTCTCATACAAATTTACATTATTTTATTGCTATTTTGTTTATTTATTTTGATACGAATGAAAATAGATATACAAAATATACCTAAACTAAATTTGTATTGAAATATATATACAAAATACATAAAATAATGTAAATTTGTATCAAAAAATTTTAACAGATGCGCATAAAATAACGTAAATTTGTTTTAACATATACAAAATACACATTAAATAATGTAAATAACTATAAAAAAATATATACAAAACACAAATACAATAATGTAAAATCGTATCAAAATAAATTCACAGAATATTAATAAAACAAAGTAAATTTATATGAAAATAAAGATGCAAAATACCAAATAAATAACGCATTTTTTTATAAAAATATATACCAAAATACACATGAAAAAATTTATTTGTATTAAAATAAATATACAAAATACACATACAATAAGGTAAATCTGTATTGAAATAGATATGCAAAATACATATAAAACAATGTAAATTTGTTTCAAAATATATATACGAATACACATAAAATAACGTCGATTTGTATAAAAATATATATACAAAATACACATAAAATGAAGTAAATACGTATAAGAAAATGTATACAAAATACACATAAAATAATGTAAATTCGTATCAAAATAAATAAACAAAATACTAATAAAAGAATGTGTATTTGTATAAATATAAATATACAAAATACACATAAAATAACGTAAATTTGTATAAAACTATATACAAAAATACACAGAAGTAATTAAATTCGTATGAAAATAGATATACAAAATACGGATAAAATAAGCTAAATTTGAATTGAAATGTATATACAAAATACATAAAATAATGTAAATTTGTATCAAAATATTTATAAAAATACATATAATAACGTAAATTTGTTTAAAAATATATAAACAAAATACCGATTAAGTAATGTAAATACGTATAAAAAATATCTACAAAATACACATATAATCATGTAATTCGTATCAAACTAAATAAACAAAATATCAATAAAATAATGTAAATTTGTATGAGAAAACATATACAAATACATATAAAATAACGCTAATTTCTATAAAAATATGTCCAAAATGAACGTAAAATAAAGTAACTTTGGACAAAAATATATATACAAAACACACATTAAATAATGTAAATGCGTACATAAAATAACTTAAATTTGTATAAAACTATATACAAAAATACACAAAAATAATTTAAAATTGTATGAAAAGGAATACACAAAATACACATAAAATTATGTTAATTTCTATTGAAATACATCCTCTCTTAGCCGTTTCGGTGAAACTTTTGCTATTGCGCTGGACATATCAAAAGCTTTTGATAGGGTCTGGCACAAATCTTTGCTTTCTAAACTACCCTCCTACGGTTTCTATCCTTCTCTCTGTACCTTTATCTCCAGTTTCCTTTCTGACCGTTCTATTTCTGCAGTGGTAGACGGTCACTGTTCTTCCCCTAAATCTATTAACAGTGGTGTCCCACAGGGTTCTGTCCTATCTCCCACTCTTTTTCTGTTGTTCATTGATGATCTTCTTTCCAAAACGAACTGTCCTATCCATTCCTACGCCGATGATTCCACTCTGCATTATTCAACTTCTTTTAATAGAAGACCCACCCTTCATGAACTTAACGACTCAAGGCTGGAGGCTGCAGAACGCTTAGCCTCAGACCTTACTATTATTTCCGATTGGGGCAAGAAGAACCTGGTGTCCTTCAACGCCTCAAAAACACAGTTTCTCCACCTATCCACTCGACACAATCTTCCAAACAACTATCCCCTATTCTTTGACAACACCCAGCTATCACCTTCCTCAACACTAAACATCCTCGGTCTATCCTTAACTCAAAATCTCAACTGGAAACTTCATATCTCATCTCTTACTAAATCAGCTTCCTCGAGGCTGGGCGTTCTGTACCGTCTCCGCCAGTTCTTCTCCCCTGCACAGTTGCTGTCCATATACAGGGGCCTTGTCCGCCCTCGTATGGAGTATGCATCTCATGTGTGGGGGGGCTCCACTCACACAGCTCTTCTGGACAGAGTGGAGGCAAAGGCTCTTCGTCTCATCAGCTCTCCTCCTCATACTGATAGTCTTCTACCTCTTAAATTCCGCCGCAATGTTGCCTCTCTTTCTATCTTCTATCGATATTTCCACGCTGACTGCTCTTCTGAACTTGCTAACTGCATGCCTCTTCCCCTCCCGCGGCCCCGCTGCACTCGACTTTCTACTCATGCTCATCCCTATACTGTCCAAACCCCTTATGCAAGAGTTAACCAGCATCTTCACTCTTTCATCCCTCACGCTGGTAAACTCTGGAACAATCTTCCTTCATCTGTATTTCCTCCTGCCTACGACTTGAACTCTTTCAAGAGGAGGGTATCAGGACACCTCTCCTCCCGAAACTGACTTATCTTTCGGCCACATCTTTGGATTCTTTTTAGGAGCAGCGAGTAGCGGGCTTTTTTTTTTTTTATTAATGTTTACTTTTTTGTGCCCTTGAGCTGTCTCCTTTGCTGTAAAAAAAAAAAAAAAAAATACACATAAAATTATGAAAATTTGAAAGAAAATATATAAACAAATACACATATAATAACGTAAATTTGTATGAAATATATATTCAAAATACACATTAAATAATGTAAATATGTATAAAAATATATATACAAAACACAAATAGAATAATGTAAAATCGTATCAAAATATATACACAGAATATTAATAAAATAATGTAAATTTGTATGAAAATTAAGATGCAAAATACCTATAAAATAACGCATTTTTTATAAAATTATTGATACCAAAATATATATAAAATATTTGAATTTGTATTAAAATAAATATACAAAATGCACATACAATAAGGTAGATTTGTATTGAAATAGATATGCAAAATACATATAAAATAACGTAAATTTGTTTCAAAATATATATACGAATACACATAAAATAACGTAGATTTCTATAAAAATACATATACAAAATACACATAATATTAAGTAAATACGAATAAAAAAATGTATACAAAATACACATAAAATAATGTAAGTTCGTATTAATGTAAATAAACAATATACCAATAAAAGAATGTATATTTGTATAAATATAAATATACAAAATGCACATAAAATAACGTAAATTTATATAAAACTATATACATAAAATAACGCAAATTTCTATAAAAATATATGTACAAAAATGAACTTAAAATAAATTTGCATAAAAATATATATACAAAACACACTTTAGATAATGTAAATGAGTATAAAAATATGTATACAAAATACCTACGAAATAATCTAAATTCGTATCGAATTAAATTAAGAAAATACCAATAAAATAATGTAATTTTGGATGAAAATATATATACAAAATACATATAAAATAACCTAAATACAAATACAAATATACACATAAAATAATTGAAAATTGAATGAAATAAATATACAAAATAAACATAAAATAAGGTAACCTAAAGATAACCTATGATAACCTAAATACAAATACAAAAAAACACATTAAATAATTTAAAATTGAATGAAATAAATATACAAAATAAACATAAAATAAGGTAAATTTGTAATAAAATATATGTAAGAATACACATAAAATAATATAAATTTGTGTGAAAATATATATGCAAATACACATAAAATAACATGAATTTGTATAAAATTTGTTTCAAAATATATACGAATACACACAATAAAATAACGTAAATATTTATGAAAATGTATATATAAAATACACATAAAATATTTTAAATACGTCGAAAAATATATATACAAAATACACATAAAATAATGTAAATTCGTAAAAAACTAAATACACAAAATTCCAATAAAAAAATGTATATTTGTAGGAAAATATATATACAAAAAACAAATAAAATAACTAAAGTTTGTATAAAAATATATACAAAAATACACAAAAATAATTTAAATTTGTTTGAAAATAAATATGCAAAATACACATAAAGTTAGGCAAATTTGTATTGAAATACATATACAAAACTCACATAAAATAATGTAAATTTGTATGAAAATATATCAACAAATACATATAAAATAACGTAAATTTGATAAAATATATACAAAATATACATTAAATATTTTAAATATGTATAAAAATATATTATATTATATATAATTTTATTGATATTTGCGTTATTTATGTGTATTATGTATATGTTTTCTCATAGAAATTTATATTATTTTATTGGTACTTTGTCTATTTATTTTGATACGAATTACATGATTATTTGTGTATTTTGTACATTTTTTATACGTATTTACATTATTTAATGTGTATTTTGTTTATATATTTTTATACAAATTTACGTTATTATATGTGTATTTGTATAAGTATTTTGATACAAATTTACTTTATTTTATGTATTTTGTATTTATATTTCAATTCAAATTTAGCTTATTTTATGTGTATTTTGTATATCTATTTATTTTAATACAAAATCAAATATTTTATGTTTTTTCGTATATATATTTTTATAAAAAATGCGTTATTTTATAGGTATTTTGCATCTTAATTTTCACACAAATTTACATTATTTTATTAATATTTTCTGTATTTATATTGATACGATTTTACAATATTTTATTTGTGTTTTGTATATATTTTTTTAAACATATTTACATTATTTAATGTGTTTTTTGTATATATATTTGATACATATTTACGTTATTTTAAGTTATTTTATGTGTATTTGTTTATATATTTTGACACAAATTTACAATATTTTATGGGTATTTTGTATATATATTTCAAAAGAAATTTACCTAGTTTTATGTGTATTTTGAATATCTATTTTCATACAAACTCAAATTATTTTTATGTATTTTTGTATATATTTCAATACAAATTTTAGTTATGTTATGTGTATTTTGTAAATCTATTTTCATTCAAATATATATTATTTTATTGGTATTTTGTTGATTTATATTGATACGAATTTACATTATTTTATATGTACTTTGTATATATATTTTATACGCATTTACATTATTTAATATTTATTTTGAATATATAATTTTATACAAATTCATGGTATTTTGTGTGTATTTGTATATATATTTTCATATAAATCTACATTATTTTATGAGTATTTTGTACATATATTTCATTACAAATTTACCTTATTTTATGTTTATTTTGTATGTGTATTTTGTACATTTATATTTATACAAATAGACATTCTTTTATTGGTATTTTGTTTATTTATTTTGTTTCGAGTTTACATTATTTTATGTGTATTTTGTTTACATTTTTTTATACGTATTTACTTAATTTTATGTGTATTCGTATATATATTTTGAAACAAATTTACATTGTTTAATATGGATTTTTGCGTATCTCTTTCAATAGAAGTTTACCTTATTGTATGTGCATTTTGTGTATTTATTTCAATACAAATTTAAATATTTTATGTGGATTTTGGTATATATATTTTTATAAGAAATGCGCTATTTGATGGGAGTTTTGCATCTTTATTTTCATACAAATTTACATTATTTTATTAATATAAACAAAATATCAATAAAAGAATGTGTATTTGTATGAAAATAGATATACAAAATACACATAAAATAACCTAAATTTGTATCAAACTATATACAAAAATACACAAATTTTTTTTAAATTTGTATGAAAATCAATATACCAAATACACATAAAATTAGGTAAATTTGTATTGAAATACATATACAAAATACACATAAAATAATGTAAATTTGAATGAAAAGACATAAACAAATACACTTAAAATAACGTAAATTTGTATAAAAAATATATACAAAACACAAATAAAATAATGTAAAATCGTATCATAATAAATACACAGAATATTAATAAAATAATGTAAATTTGTATGAAAATAAAGAGGCAAAATACCCATAAAATAACGCCTTTTTTTTATTTATAAAAATATATATACCAAAATACACATAAAAAAAATATATTTGAATTAAAATAAATATATAAAAAACACATACAATAAGGTAAATTTGTATTGAAATAGATATGCAAAATACATATAAAACAATGTAAATTTGTTTCAAAATATATATACGAATACACATAAAATAACGTAGATTTCTATAAAAAAATATATACAAAATACACATAAAATGAAGTAAATACGTATAAAAAATGTATACAAAATACACATAAAATAATGTAAACTCGTATCAAAATAAATATACAAAATACCAATAAAAGAATGTGTATTTGTATATATAAATATACAAAATACACATAAAATAACGTAAATTTATATAAAACTATAGACAAAAAACACAGAAGTATTTTAATTTTATGAAAATAGATATACAAAATAAGGTAAATTGTTTCAAATTCAATAAACAAAATTCAGATAAAAGTACGTATATTTAGAGAAAATAAATATACAAAATACATAAAATAACGAAAATTTGTATGAAAATATATAAAAAATAAACAAAATAATTTCAATTTGTATGAAAATAAATATACAAAATGCACATGTATTTTGTATATCTATTTTCACACAAATTTAATTACTTATGTATTTTATATATAGTTTTATATAAATTTACGTTATTTTATTAATATTTTGTATATTTATTTATACAATACACATTCTTTTATTAGTATTTTGTTTATTTATTTTGATACGAGTTTACATTATTTTATGTGTATTTTATACCTTTTTTATACGTATTTACTTCATTTTATGTGTATTTTGTATATTTATTTTCATAGAAATCTACGTTATTTTATGTGTATTCGTATTAACATTTTGAAAAACTTACATGGTTTTATATGTATTTTGCATATCTATTTCAATACAAATTTACCTTATTGTATGTGCATTTTGTTTATTTATTTTAATACAAATTCAAATATTTTATATGTGTCTTGGTATAAATATTTTTTATAAAAAATGCGTTATTTTATGGGTATTTTGCATCTTAATTTTCATACAAATTTACATTATTTTATTAATATTCTGTGTATTTATTTTGATACGATTTTATATTATTCTATTTGTGTTTTGTATATATTTTTATACATATTTACATTATTTAATATATTTTTTTATATATATTTTATGCAAATTTACGTTATTTTGTGTATTTGTTTATATATTTTCATTCAAATTTACATTATTTTATGTGTATTTTGTAAATGTATTTCAATACAAATTTACCTAATTTTATGTGTATTTTGTATATTTATTTTCATACAAATTTAAATTATTTTTGTGTATTTTTGTATATAGTTTTATACAAATTTAGGTGATTTTATGTGTATATTGTATATCTATTTTCATACAAATACACATTCTTTTATTGATATTTTGTTTATTTATTTTGACGCAAGTTCATATTATTTAATGTGTATTATATATATATATATATATATATATATATATATATATATATATATATATATATATATATATATATATATATATATACATATAGATAAATATATATATATATATATATATATATATATATATATATATATATATATATATATATATATATATTTTTTTTTTATACGTGTTTACATCATTTGATGTGTATTTTGTATATATATTTCTATAGAAATCTACGTTGATTTATAAGTATTCTTATATAGATTTTGAAATAAATTTACACTGTTTTATGTGTATTTTGCTTATTTTTTCAATACAAATTTACTTATTGTATATGCATTTTGTATATTAATTTTAATACAAATTTAATTATGCTATGTGTATTATTGTATATGTATTTTTATAAAAATATGCTTTATTTTATGGGTATTTTGCATTTTTATTTTCATACAAATTTACATGATTTTATTTATATTCTGTTTATTTTTTTTAAACAATTTTGCATTATTCTATGTGTATTTTGTATATCTATTTTTATACGTATTTACTTAATTTTACGTGTATTTTGTATATATATTTTTATAGAAATCTACGTTATTTTATGTGTATTCGTATATATATTTTGAAACAAATTTACATTGTTTTATATGTATTTTTGCATATCTTTTTCACTACAAGTTTACCTTATTGTATGTGCATTTTGTATATTTATTTCAATACAAATTTAAATATTTTATGTGTATTTTGGTATATATATTTTTATAAGAAATGCGCTATTTGATGGGAATTTTGCATCTTTATTTTCATACAAATTTACATTATTTTATTAATATTCGGTGTATTTATTTTGATACGATTCCACATTATTCTATTTGTTTTTTGTATATATTTTTTTTACAAATATTTACATTATTTAATGTGTATCTTGCATATATATTTCATACAAATTTACTATCTATTATTTATTTTAATACAAATACGCATTCTTTTCATGATATTTTGTTTATTTATTTTGACACGAATTTACCAAGATATGTATTTTGTATATATATTTTTATACGTATTTACATAATTTCATGTGTATTTTGTATATATATTTCTATAGAAATCTACGTTATTTTATGTGTATTCATATTTATATTTTGAAAAAAATCTACTTTGTTTTATATGTATTTTTGAATATCTCTTTCAATACATATTTATCTTACTGTATATACATTTTGTATATTTATTTCAATAAAAATTTAAATATTTTATGTGTATTTTGTTATATATATTTTTTTTAAAAATGCGCTATTTTATGGGATTTTTTCATCTTTCTTTTCATACAAATTTACATTATGTTATTGATATTCTGTGTATTTATATTGATAGGATTTTACATTATTCTATTTCTTTTTTGTATATATTTTTTATACACATTTACATTATTTAATGTGTATCTTGCATATATATTTTATACAAATTTACGTTATTTTAAGTGTATTTGTTTATATATTTTTATTCAAATTTACATTATTTTATGTGTATTTTGTATATGTATTTTAATACAAATTTACCTAAATTTATGTGTATTTTGTATATTTCTTTTCATACAAATTTTAAATATTTTTGTGTATTTTTGTATATAGTTTTATACAAATTTAGGTTATTTTATGTACGCATTTACATTATTTAATGTGTGTTTTGTAAATATATTTTTATGCAAATTTACTTTATTTTATTTGCATTTTTGTACATATATTTTTTTAGAAATTTGCGTTGTTTAATGTGTATTTGCATATGTTTTCTCATACAAATTTACATTATTTTATTGCTATTTTGTTTATTTTGATACGAATGAAAATAGATATACAAAATATACATAAAATAAACTAAATTTGTATTGAAATATATATACAAAATACATAAAAGAATATAAATTTGTATCAAAATATTTTAACAGATGCGCATAAAATAACGTAAATTTGTTTTAAAATATACAAAATACACATTATATAATGTAAATATGTATTAAAAAATATATACAAAAACAAATAGAATAATGTATAATCGTATCAAAATAAATACACAGAATATTAATAAAACAATGTAAATTTGTATGAAAAAAAAGATGCAAAATACCCATTAAATAACGCATTTTTTATAAAAATATATATACCAAAATACACATGAAAAAATGAATTTGTATTAAAATAAATATACAAAATACACATACAATAAGGTAAATCTGTATTGAAATAGATATGCAAAATACATATAAAACAATGTAAATTTGTTTCAAAATATATATACCAATACACATAAAATAACGCAGATTTGTATAAAAATATATATACAAAATACACATAAAATTAAGTAAATACGTATAAGAAAATGTATACAAAATACACATAAAATAATGTAAATTCGTATCAAAATAAATAAACAAAATACCAATAAAAGAATGGGTATTTGTATAAATATGAATATACAAAATACACATAAAATAACGAAAACTTGTATAAAACTATATACAAAAATACACAGAAGTAATTAAATTCGTATGAAAATAGATATACAAAATACAGATAAAATAAGCTAAATTTGAATTGAAATATATATACAAAATACATAAAATAACGTAAATTTCTTTAAAAATATATAAACAAAATACACATTAAGTAATGTTAATGCGTATAAAATATATGTACAAAATACACATATAATCATGTAATTCGTATCAAACTAAATAAACAAAATATCAATAAAATAATGTAAATTTGTATGAGAAAACATATACAAATACATATAAAATAGCGCTAATTTCTATAAAAATATATGTCCAAAAATGAACGTAAAATAAAGTAACTTTGGATATAAATATATATACAAAACACACATTAAATAATGTAAATGCGTACGTAAAATAACCTAAATTTGTATAAAACTATATACAAAAATAACAAAAATAATTTACATTTGTCTGAAAAGAAATATACAAAATACACATAAAATTAGGTTAATTTGTATTGAAATACATATAGAAAATACACATAAAATAATGTAAATTTGAAAGAAAATATATAAACAAATACACATATAATAACGTAAATTTGTATGAAATATATATACAAAATACACATTAAATAATGAAAATATGTATAAAAAAATATATACAAAACACAAATAGAATAATGTAAAATCGTATCAAAATATATACACAGAATATTAATAAAATAATGTAAATTTGTATGAAAATTAAGATGCAAAATAACTATAAAATAACGCATTTTTTATAATATTATTGATACCAAAATACACATAAAATATCTGAACTTGTATTAAAATAAATATACAAAATGCACATACACTAAGGTAAATTTGTATTGAAATAAATATGCAAAATACATATAAAATAATGTAAATTTGTTTCAAAATATATATACGGATACACATAAAATAACGTAGATTTCTATAAAAATACATATACAAAATACACATAAAATTAAGTAAATACGTATAAAAAAATGTATACAAAATACACATAAAATAATGTAAATTCGTATAAATGTAAATAAACAATATAAAATAAAAGAATGTGTATTTGTATAAATATAAATATACAAAATGCACATAAATTAACGTAAATTTATATAAAACTATATACATAAAATAACGCAAATTTCTATAAAAATATATGTACAAAAATGAACATTAAATAAATTTGCATAAAAATATATATACAAAACACACATTAGATAATGGAAATGAGTATAAAAATATGTATACAAAATACCTATGAAATAATCTAAATTCGTATCGAATTAAGAAATACCAATAAAATAATGTAATTTTGGATGAAAATATATACACAAAATACACATAAAATAACCTAAATACAAATACAAATATACACATAAAATAATTTAAAATTGAATGAAATAAATATACAAAATAAACATAAAATAAGGTAAATTTGTAATGAAATATATGAAAAAATACACATAAAATAATATAAATTTGTATGAAAATATATATAGAAATACACATTAAATAGCATGAATTTGTATAAAATTTATATCAAAATATATGCTTATACACAATAAAATAACGTAATTTTTTTTTATGAAAATGTATATACAAAATACACATAAAATAACTTAAATACGTAGAAAAATATATATACAAAAAACACAAAATAATGTAAATATGTATGAAAATATATAAACAAATACACATAAAATAATGTAAATATTGATAAAATATATATACAAAATGAACATTAAATAATGTAAATATGTATAAAAAAATATATACAAAAAACACATAGAATAATGTTAAATTGTATCAAAATAAATAAAGAGAATATCAATAAAATAATGTAAATTTGTATGAAAATAAAGATGCAAAATATCCATATAATAACGCATATTTGCCTAAAAATATATATTCAAGAATACATATAAAATAATTAAATTTGTATTAAAATAAATATACAAAATGCACGTACAATAAAGTAAATTTGTATTGAAATAGATATGCGAAATTCACATTAATAATGTAAATTTGTATCAAAATATATATACGAATACTCATAAAATAGAGTAAATTTCTATGAAAATATACATACAAAATAGATATACAAAAAACACATATAACTAGTTAAATTTGTATTTAAATACATGTACAAAAACACATCAAATAATGTAGATTTGTATGAAATGAAAACAAATACATTTTATATTAAATATATATATCAATAAAATAATGTAAATTTGTATGAAAATAAAGATGCAAAATACCCTTAAAATAAAGCATATTTTATAAAATACATATACAAAAATACACATAGATTAATCAAATTTGTATTAAAATTAATATACAAAATGCACATACAATAAGGTAAATTTGTATTGAAAAAATATGCAAAATACAGATAAAACAATGTAAATTTGTTTCAAAATATATATACGAATACACATAAAATAACGCAGATTTCTATAGAAATATATATACAAAATACACTTGAAATGATGTAAATACGTATCAAAATATATATACAAAATACACATTAAACAATGTTAATTCGTGTCAAAATAAATAAACAAAATATCATGAAAAGAATGTATTTGTATGAAAATAGATACAAAATACACATAAAATAACGTAAATTTGTATACAACTATAAACAAAAATACACAAAAATAATTTAAACTTGTATGAAAATAAATATACAAAAAACATATAAAATTAGGTAAATTTGTATTGAAATACATATACAAATTACACATAAAATAATGGAAATTTCCAAAAATCCAAAAATACGAATTTAGATTATTTCATAGGTATTTTGTATACATATTTTTATACTCATTTACATTATCTAATGTGTGTTTTGTATATATTTTTTTATGCAAACTAATTTTATGTGTCTTTTTGTACATATATTTTTATTGAAACTTAAAACGTTATTTTATGTGTATTTTGTATATGTTTCTCATACAAATTTACATTATTTAATTAGGTTTTTGTTTATTTATTTTGATACGAATGACCTGATTATTTGTGTATTTTGTAAATATTTTTTCATACGTATTTACATTACTTATTGTGTATTTTGTTTATATATTTTTTTTAAAATTTACGTTAATATATGTGTATTTGTTAAAAATATTTTGAAACGAATTTACTTTATTTTATGTAATTTGTATATATATTTTAATTTAAATTTAGCTTATTTTGTGTGTATTTTGTATATCTATTTTCATACAAATTTAATTACTTCTGTATTTTGTATATTGTTTTATACAAATTTACGTTATTTTATGTGCATTTTGTATATTTATATTTATACAAATACACACTCTTTTATTGGTATTTTGTTTATTTATATTTATACGAATTTACATTATTTTATATGTATTTTGTATACATTTTTGATTCGTATTTACTTAATTTTATTTGTATTTTGTATATATATATTTATAGAAATCCACGTTATTTTATGTGTACTCGTATATATATTTTGAAACAAATTTACATTGTTTTATATGTATTTTGCATATCTATTTCAATACAAGATTACCTTATTGTATGGGCATTTTGTATATATATATTTTAATACAAATTCAAATATTTTATGCGTATTTTGGTATATATAATTTTATAAAAAATGCGTTATTTTATAGCTATTTTGCATCTTAGTTTTCATACAAATGTACATTATTTTATTAATATTCTGTGTATATTTTGGTACGATTTTATATTATACTATTTGTGTTTTGTATATATTTTTTTTTATACATATTTTCATTAATTAATGTGTATTTTTTATATATATTTTATACAAATTAACGTTATTTTAAGTGTATTTTGTATATGTATTTCAATACAAATTTACCTAATTTTATGTGTATTTTGTATATTTATTTTCATACAAATTTAAATTATTTTTGTGTTTTTTTGTATAAACATATAGAGTAAATTTCTATGAAAATATATATTCAAAATACATATAAAATTATGTAAATAAGTATAAAAATATATATATCAAATACACCTAAAAAAATGAAAATTCGTATCAAAATAAATAAACAAAATTCAGATAAAAGAACGTATATTTGTAGGAAAATAAATATACAAAATACACATAAAAAAAACAAAATTTTAATAAAAATATATACAAAAAAACAAAAAAATAAATTTCAATTTGTATGAAAATAGATATACAAAATACATATATAATTAGTTAAATTTGTATTTAAATACATGTACAAAATACACATCAAATAATGTAAATTTGTATGAAATGAAAACAAATTCACATAAAATAACGTACATTTGTATAAAATAGATATACAAAATATACATAGAATAATGTAAAATCGTATAAAAATAAATACACAGAATATCAATACAATAATGTAATTTTGTATGAAAATAAAGATGCAAAATACCCATAAAATAAAACATATTTTTTTAAAAATACATATACAAAAATACACATAGAATAATTAAATTTGTATTAAAATTAAAATACAAAGCATGCACGTACAATAAGGTAAATTTGTATTGAAAAATATACAAAATGCACATAAAAGTGTAAATTTGTTTAAAATCTATATACGAATACACATAAAATATATATATAGATATATATATATATATATATATATATATATATATATATATATATATATATATATATATATATATATATATATATATATATATATATATATATATATATATATATATATATATATATATATATATATATATATATATATATATATATATATATATATATATAGATATATATATATATATATATATATATATATATATATATATATATATATATATATATATATTTTTTTTACAGCAAAGGAGACAGCTCAGGGCACAAAAAGTAAACATTAATAAAAAAAAAAGCCTGCTACTGCTGCTCCTAAAAAGAATCCTAAGAGGTGTCAGAAAGATATGTCAGTTTCGGGAGGAGAGGTTTACTGATACCCTCCTCTTGAAAGAGTTCAAGTCGTAGGCATGAGGAAATACAGATGAAGGAAGATTGTTCCAGAGTTTACCAGCGTGAGGGATGAAATAGTGAAGATGCTGGTTAACTCTGCATAAGGGGTTTGGACAGTATAGGGATGAGCATGAGTAGAAAGTCGAGTGCAGCGGGGGGAGGGGGGAGGCATGCAGTTAGCAAGTTCAGAAGAGCAGTCAGCGTGGAAATATCGATAGAAGATAGAAAGAGAGGCAACATTGCGGCGGAATTTAAGAGGTAGAAGACTATCAGTATGAGGAGGAGAGCTGATGAGACGAAGAGCCTTTGCCTCCACTCTGTCCAGAAGAGCTGTGTGAGTGAGCCCCCCACATGAGATGCATACTCCATACGAGGGCGGACAAGGCCCCTGTATATGGACAGCAACTGTGCAGGGGAGAAGAACTGGCGGAGACGGTACAGAACGCCCAGCCTCGAGGAAGCTGATTTAGTAAGAGATGAGATATGAAGTTTCCAGTTGAGATTTTGAGTTAAGGATAGACCGAGGATGTTTAGTGTTGAGGAAGGTGATAGCTGGGTGTTGTCAAAGAATAGGGATAGTTGTTTGGAAGATTGTGTCGAGTGGATAGGTGGAGAAACTGTGTTTTTGAGGCGTTGAAGGACACCAGGTTCTTCTTGCCCCAATCAGAAATAATAGTAAGGTCTGAGGCTAAGCGTTCTGCAGCCTCCAGCCTTGAGTCGTTAAGTTCCTGAAGGGTGGGTCTTCTATTAAAAGAAGTTGAATAATGCAGAGTGGAATCATCGGCGTAGGAATGGATAGGACAGTTCGTTTTGGAAAGAAGATCATCAATGAACAACAGAAAAAGAGTGGGAGATAGGACAGAACCCTGTGGGACACCACTGTTAATAGATTTAGGGGAAGAACAGTGACCGTCTACCACGGCAGAAATAGAACGGTCACAAAGGAAACTGGAGATAAAGGTACAGAGAGAAGGATAGAAACCGTAGGAGGGTAGTTTAGAAAGCAAAGATTTGTGCCAGACCCTATCAAAAGCTTTTGATATGTCCAGCGCAATAGCAAAAGTTTCACCGAAACGGCTAAGAGAGGATGACCAAGAGTCAGTTAAGAATTAGGAGATCACCAGTAGAACGCCCTTGCGGAACCCATACTGGCGATCAGATAGAAGGTCAGAAGTGGAAAGGTGCTTTTGAATCTTACGGTTAAGGATTGATTCAAAAGCTTTAGATAGACAAGAAAGTAAAGCAATAGGACGGTAGTTTGAGGGATTGGAGCGGTCACCCTTCTTAGGTACAGGCTGTGTGAAGGCATACTTCCAGCAAGAAGGAAAGGTAGATGTTGACAGGCAGAGGCGAAAGAGTTTGACCAGGCAGGGTGACAGCACGGAGGCACAGTTTTTAAGGACAATAGGAGGCACTCCATCAGGTCCATAAGCCTTCTGAGGATTGAGGCCAGAGAGGGCATAGAAAACATCATTTTGAAGAATCTTTATAACAGGCATAAAGGAGTCAGAGGGGGGATGAGTAGGAGGAATATGCCCAGAATCGTCCAGAGTGGAGTTTTTAGAAAAAGTTTGAGAGAAGAGTTAAGCCTTAGAGATAGATGAGACGGCAGTGTTGCCGTCATGACTGAGGAGTGGATGGAAAGATGAAGAAGTGAAGTTGGATGAGATGTTTTTGGCTAGATGCCAGAAGTCACGGGAAGAGTTAGAGAAAGCAAGGTTTTGACATTTTCTATTAATGAAAGAATTTTTGGTTAGTCGGAGAATAGATTTGGCACGATTTCGGGCAGAAATGTAAAGTTCATAATTAGCATTAGTTTGAAGGCTCTGGTATCTTTTGTGAGCTACCTCTCTATCATTGACAGCATATATATATATATATATATATATATATATATATATATATATATATATATATATATATATATATATATATATATATATATATATATATATATATATATATATATATATATATATATATATATATATATATATATATATAAAAAAAACAATATATAATTTAAATTCTCGTCAAAATAAATAAACAAAATATCAATAAAAGAATGTGTATTTGTATGAAAATAGATATACAAAATACTCATAAAATAACCTAAGTTTGTATAAAACTATATACAAAAATACACAAAAATAATTTAAATTTGTATGAAAATAGATATACAAAATACACATAAAATTAGATAAATTTGTATTGAAATACATAAACAAAATACACATATAATAATGGAAATTTGAATGAAAATATGTAAACATATACACTTAGAAATAACATAAATTTGTATCAAATATATATACAAATAACACATTAAATAATGTAAATATGTATAAAAAAGTATATACAAAAAACAAACAGAATAATGTAAAATCGTATCAAAATAAATACACCGAATATTAATAAAATAATGTAAATTTGTATAAAAATAAAGATGCAAAATTCCCATAAAATAGCGCATTTCTTATAAGAATATATATACCAAAATACACATAAAATATTTAAATTTGTATTGAAATAAATATACAAAATGCACATACAATAAGGTAAATTTGTATTGAAAGAGATATGCAAAAATACATATAAAACAATGTAAATTTGTTTCAAAATATATATACGAATACAAATAAAAAAAAACGTAGATTTCTATAAAAATATAGATACAAAATACACATAAAATTAAGTAAATACGTATAAAAAAATGTATACAAAATACACATAAAATAATGTAAATTCGAATTAAAATAAATAAACAAAATACCAATAGAAGAATGTGTATTTGGATAAATATAAATATACAAAATACACATACAAAATAAACATAAAATAAGGTAGATTTGTAATAAAAAAATATGTACAAAATACACAAAAAATAATGTATGTTAATGTGTATTCGCATATATATTTTGAAACAAATTTACATTATTTTATATGTATTTTGCATATCTATTTCAATACAAATTTACCTTATTGTATGTGCATTTTGTATATTTATTTTGATACAAATTCAAATATTTTATGTGTATTTAGGTATCAATAATTTTACAAAAAATGCGTTTTTTTATAGGTATTTTGCATCTTAATTTTCATACAAATTTACATTATTTTATTAATATTCTGTGCATATATTTTGATACGATTTTACATTATTCTATTTGTGTTTTGTATATATTTTTTTATACATATTTACATTATTTAATGTGTATTTTTTTATATATATTTCATACAAATTTACGTTATTATATGTGTATTTGTTTATATATTTTCTTTCAAATTTACATTATTTTATGTGTATTTTGTATATGTATTTCAATAGAAATTAACCTAAATTTATGTGTATTTTGTATATTTCTTTTAATACAAATTTAAACTATTTTTGTGTATATTTGTATATAGTTTTATACAAATTTAGGTTATTTTATGTACGCATTTACATTATTTAATGTGTGTTTTGTATATATATTATTATCCAAAGTTACTTTATTTTACGCATATATGCACATAAAATAATGTAAATTTGTATAAAACTATATACAAAACTACACAGAAGTAATTAAATTTGTATGAAAATAGATATACAAAATACACACAAAATAAGCTAAATTTGAATTGATATATATATATACAAAATACATAAAATAAAGTAAATTCATTTCAAAATATTTTTAACAAATACACATATAATAACGTAAATTTGTAAAAAAATATATATAAACAAAATACACATTAAGTAGTGTAAATACGTATAAAAAAATATTAACAAAATACATAAATAATCAAGTCATTCGTATCAAAATAAATAAACAAAAAACTAATTAAATAATGTAAATTTGTATGAGAAAACATATACAAAATACATATAAAATAACGTTTTAATATTTAAATACAAATTTAACTTATTACAATATTATATATACAATATTATTACAAAATATACATAAAATAACGAAAATTTATATAAAAATTTATACAAAAAAAAACACAAAAATAATTTCAATTTGTTTGAAAATAGATATACAAAATACACATATAATTAGTTAAATTTTTCTCTAAATACATGTACAAAATACATATAAAATAATGTAAATTTTAATGAAATGAAAACATAAACATAAAATAACGTACATTTGTTTAAAATATATATACAAAATACACATAGAATAATGTAAAATCGTATCAAAATAAGTACACAGAATATCAATAAAATAATTTAAATTTGTATGAAAACAAAGATGCAAAATACCCACCTAAAATAGAGTAAATTTCTATGAAAATATACATACACAATACATATCAAATGATGTAAATAAGTATAAAAATATATATATCAAATACACCTAAAATAATGTAAATTCGTATCAAAATAAATAAACAAAATTCCGATAAAAAACGTATATTTGTAGGAAAATAAATACCGAAAATACACATAAATTAACGAAAATTTGTATAAAAATATATACAAAAAAAATAATATAAATTTGTATGAAAATAGATATACAAAATATACATACAATTGGTTAAAATTGTATTTAAATACATGTACAAAATACACGTAAAATTAGGTAAATTTGTATGAAATGAAAACAAATACACATAAAATAACGTACATTTATATAAAATATATATACTAAATACACATAGAATAATTTAAAATCGTATCAAAATAAGTACACAGAATATCAATAAAATAATTTAAATTTGTATGAAAATAAAGATGCAAAATTCCCATAAAATAAAGCATATTTTTTTAAAAAATACATATACAAAAATACACACAGAATAATTAAATTTGTATTAAAATTAATATACAAAATGCACATATAATAAGGTTAATTTGTATTGAAAAAATACGCAAAATACACCTAAAACAGTGTAAATTTATTTCAGAAAATATATACGAATACATATAAAATAACGTTGATTTCTATAGGAATATATATACAAAATACACATGAGATGATGTAAATACGTATAAAAATATATATACAAAATACACATTAAATAATGTAAATTCGCGTCAAAATAAATAAACAAAATATCAATAAAAGAATGTGTATTTGTATGAAAATAGATATACAAAATACACATAAAATAACATAAATTTGCATCAAACTATATTCAAAAATACACAAAAATATTTTAAATTTGTATGAAAATAAATATACAAAATACACATAAAATTAGGTAAATTTGTATTGAAATACATATACAAAATACACATAAAATAATGTAAATTTGAATGAAAATACATAAACAAATACACTTAAAATAACGTAAATTTGTATAAAAAAATATATACAAAACACAAATAGAATAATGTAAAATCGTATCAAAATAAATACACAGAATATTAATAAAATAATGTAAATTTGTATGAAAATAAAGAGGCAAAATACCGATAAAATAACGCATTTTTTTTATAAAAATATATATACCAAAATACACATAAAAAAATTAAATTTGTATTAAAATAAATATATAAAAAACACATACAATAAGGTAAATTTGTATTGAAATAGATATGCAAAATACATATAAAACAATGTAAATTTGTTTCAAAATATATATACGAATGCACATAAAATAACGTAGATTTCTATAAAAATATATATTCAAAATACACATAAAATGAAGTAAATACGTATAAAAAAATGCATTCAAAATACACATAAAATAATTTAAATTCGTATCAAAATAAATAAACAAAATACCAATAAAAGAATGTGTATTTGTAATACACATATAATTAGTTAAATTTGTATTTTAATACATGTACAAAATACACATAAAATTATGTAAATTTGTATGAAATGAAAACAAATACACATAAAATAACGTACATTTGTATAAAATATATATACAAAATACACATAGAATAATGTAAAACCGTATCAAAATAAGTACACAGAATGTCAATAAAATAATTTTAATTTGTATGAAAACAAGGATTCAAAATACCCATAAAATAAAGCATATTTAAAAAAAAATACATATACAAAAATACACATAGAATAATTAAATTTGTATTAAAATTAATATACAAAATGCACATACAATAAGGTAAATTTTGTATTGAAAAAATACGCAAAATACACATAAAACAGTGTAAATTTGTTTCATAATATATATACGAATACACATAAAATAACGTTGATTTCTATAGGAATATATATTACAAAATACACATGAAATGATGTAAATACGTATAAAAATATATATACAAAATACACATTAAATAATATAAATTCGCGTCAAAATAAATAAACAAAATATCAATAAAAGAATGTGTATTTGTATGAAAATAGATATTCAAAATACACATAAAATAACCCAAAATTTGTATCAAACTATATACAAAAATACACAAAAATATTTTAAATTTGTATGAAAATAAATATACAAAATACACATAAAATTAGGTAAATTTGTATTGAAATACATATACAAAATACACATAAAATAATGTAAATTTGAATGAAAAGACATAAATAAATACACTTAAAATAACGTAAATTTGTATAAAAAATATATACAAAACACAAATAGAATAATGTAAAATCGTATCAAAATAAATACACAGAATACTAATAAAATAATGTAAATTTGTATGAAAATAAAGAGGCAAAATACCCATAAAATAACGCATTTTTTTTATTTATAAAAATATGTATACCAAAATACACATAAAAAAATTATATTTGTATTAAAATAAATATATAAAAAACACATACAATAAGGTAAATTTGTATTGAAATAGATATGCAAAATACATATAAAACAATATAAATTTGTTTTAAAATATGTATACGAATACACATAAAATAACGTAGATTTCTATAAAAATATATATACAAAATACACATAAAATGAGGTAAATACGTATAAAAAAATGTATACAAAATACACATAAAATAATGTAAATTCGTATAAAAAAATATAAAAAAATACCAATAAAAGAATGTGTATTTGTATAAATATAAATATACAAAATACACATAAAATAACGTAAATTTATATAAAACTATATACAAAAATACACAGAAGTAATTAAATTTGTATGAAAATAGATATACAAAATAAGGTAAACTCGTATCAAAATCAATAAACAAAATTCAGATAAAAGAACGTATATTTGTAGAAAAATAAATATACAAAATACACATAAAATAACGAGAATTTGTATGAAAATATATACAAAAATAAACAAAAATAATTTCAATTTGTATGAAAATAGATATACAAAATACATATATAATTAGTTAAATTTGTCTTTAAATACATGTACAAAATACACATAAAATAATGTAAATTTGTAAGAAATTAAAACAAATACACATAAAATAACGTACATTTGTATAAAATATATATAAAAAATACAAATAGAATAATGTTAAATCGTATCAAAATAAATACACAGAATATCAATAAAATAACGTAAATTTGTATGAAAATAAAGGTGCAAAATACCCATAAAATTAAGCATATTTTTATAAAAATATATATACAAAAATACACATTCAATAATTAAATTTGTATTAAAAGTAATATACAAAATGCACATACAATACGGTAATTATTTTTTTTTAAATATGCAAAATACACATAAGACAATGTAAATTTGTTTCAAAATATATATACGAATACACATAAAATAACGTAAATTTCTATAGAAATATATATACAAAATGCACTTGAGATGCTGTAAATACGTATAAAAATATATATACAAAATAGAAATTAAATAATGTAAATTCGTGTCAAAATAAATAAACAAAATATCAATCAAAGAATGTGTATTTGTATGAAAATACATATACAAAATACACATAAAATAACGTAAATTTGTATAAAACTATGTAAGTTTGTATGAAAATATATAAACAAATACACATAAAATAACGTAAATTTGAATAAAATATATATACAAAAAATACATTAAATAATGTAAATATGTATAAAAATATATATACAAAATACTTACAGAATAATGTTAAATCGTATCAAAATAAATAAAGAGAATATCAATTAAATAATGTAAATTATGTGAAAATAAAGATGCATAATACCCATATAATAACGAATATTTGCATAAAAATATATATACAAAAATACACATGAAATAATTAAATTTATATTGAAATAAATATACAATAAAGTAAATTTGTATTGAAATAGATATGTAAAATATACATCAATAATGTAAATTTGTATCAAAATATATATACGAATACACATAAAATATAGTAAATTTCTATGAAAATATACATACAAAATACACATAAACTTATGTAAATAGTAAAAAATATATATACCAAATACACCTAAAATAATGTAAATTCGTATCAAAATAAATAAACAAAATTCCGATGAAAGACCGTATAATAATTGTACGAAAATAAATATACAAAATATACATAAAATAACGAAAATTTGTATAAAAATTTATACAAAAAGCAAACAAAAATAATTTCAATTTGTTTGAAAATAGATATACAAAATACACATATAATTAGTTAAATTTGTCTTTAAATACATGTACAAAATACATATAAAATAATGTAAATTTTTATGTGCATTTTTGTACATATATTTTTATAGAAACTTAAAACGTTATTTTATGTGTATTTTGTATATGTTTTCTCATACAAATTTACATTATTTAATTAGTTTTTTGTTTATTTATTTTGATACGAATGACTTGATTATTTGTGTATTTTGTAAATATTTTTTTATACGTATTTACATTACTTAATGTGTATTTTGTTTAAATATTTTTTTACAAATTTACGTTATTATATGTTTATTTGTTACAAATATTTTGAAAACGAATTTACTTTATTTTATGTATTTTGTATATATATTTCAATTCAAATTTAGCTTATTTTGTGTGTATTTTGTATATCTATTTTCATACAAATTTAATTACTTCTGTGTATTTTTGTATATAGTTTTATTCAAATTTACGTTATTTTATGTGCATTTTGTTTATTTATATTTATACAAATACACATTCTCTTATTGGTATTTTGTTTATTTATATTTATACGAATTTACATTATTTTATGTGTATTTTGTATACATTTTTGATTCGTATTTACTTAATTTTATTTGTATTTTGTATATATATATTTATAGAAATCTACGTTATTTTATGTGTAATCGTATATATATTTTGAAACAAATTTACATTGTTTTATATGTATTTTGCATATCTATTTCAATACAAATTTACCTTATTGTATGTGCATTTTGTATATTTATTTTAATACAAATTCAAATATTTTATGTGTATTTTGGTATATATAATTTAAAAAAAAAATGCGTTATTTTATAGGTATTTTGCATCTTAGTTTTCATAAGATGTACATTATTTTATTAATATTCTGTGTATATATTTTGATACGATTTTATATTATACTATTTGTGTTTTGTATATATTTTTTTATACATATTTTCATTATTTAATGTATATTTTTTATATATATTTTATACAAATTAACATTATTTTAAGTGTATTTGTTTATATAATTTCATTCAAATTTACATTATTTTAAGTGTATTTTGTATATGTATTTTATTACAAATTTACCTAATTTTATGTGTATTTTGTATATTTATTTTCATACAAATTTAAATTATTTTTGTGTTTTTTGTATATACATATAGAGTAAATTTCTATGAAAATATATATTCAAAATACATATAAACTTATGTAAATAAGTATAAAAATATATATCAAATACACTAAAATAATGAAAATTCAAAATAAATAAATAAACAAAATTCCGATAAAAGAACGTATATTTGTAGGAAAATAAATATACAAAATACACATAAAATTGTGAAAATTTGAATAAAAATATATACTAAAATACACAAAATTAATTTCGATTTGTATGAAAATAGATATACATAATACACATATAATTAGTTAAATTTGCATTTAAATACATGTACAAAATACACATAAAATAATGTAAATTTGTATGAAATGAAAACAAATTCACATAAAATAACGTTCATTTGTATGAAATATATATACAAAATATACATAGAATAATGTAAAATCGTATCAAAATAAATACACAGAATATCAATAAAATAATGTAAATTTGTATGAAAATAAAGATGCAAAATACTCTTGAAATAAAGCATTTTTTTTTATGAAAATACATATACAAAAATACACATAGAATAATTAAATTTGTATTATTTTATATCTACTTTGTATATATATTTTTATACGCATTTACATTATTTAATATTTATTTTGAATATATAATTTTATACAAATTCATGGTATTTTATGTGTATTTGTATATATATTTTCATATAAATTTACATTATTTTATTTGTATTTTGTACATATATTTCATTACAAATTTACCTTATTTTATGTTTATTTTGAATGTGTATTTTGTACATTTATATTTATACAAATACACATTCTTTTATTAGTATTTTGTTTATTTATTTTGATTCGAATTTACATTATTTTATGTGTATTTTGTTTACATTTTTTTATACGTATTTACTTAATTTTATGTGTATTTTTTATATATATTTTTATAGAAATCTACGTTATTTTATGTGTATTCGTATATATATTTTGAAACAAATTTACATTGTTTTATATGTATTTTTGCATATCTCTTTCAATAGAAGTTTACCTTATTGTATGTGCATTTTGTATATTTATTTCAATACAAATTTAAATATTTTATGTGTATTTTGATATATATATTTTTATAAGAAATGCGCTATTTGATGGGAATTTTGCATCTTTATTTTCATACAAATGTACATTATTTTATTAATATTCGGTGTATTTATTTTGATACGATTTTACATTATTCTATTTTTTTTTATATATATTTTTTATACATATTTACATTATTTAATGTGTATCTTGCATATATATTTCATACAAATTTATTATCTATTATTTATTTTCATACTAATACACATTCTTTTCATGAAATTTTATTTATTTATTTTGACACGAATTTACATTACTTAATATGTATTTCGTATATATATTTTTATACGTATTTACATAATTTCATGTGTATTTTGTATATATATTTCTATAGAAATCTACGTTATTTTATGTGTATTCGTATATATATTTTGAAACAAATTTACATTGTTTTATATGTATTTTTGAATATCTCTTTCAATACAAATTTACCTTACTGTATATGCATTTTGTATATTTATTTCAATACAAATTTAAATATTTTGTGTATTTTGGTATATATATTTTTAAAAAAATGCGCTATTTTATGGGAATTTTGCATCTTTCTTTTCATACAAATTTACATTATTTTGTTGATATTCTCTGTATTTATTTTGATACGATTTTACATTATTCTATTTCTTTTTTGTATATATTTTTTTTATACACATTTACATTATTTAATGTGTGTCTTGCATATATATTTTATACAAATTTACGTTATTTAAGTGTATTTGTTTATATATTTTCATTCAAATTTACATTATACATAAATAAACAAAATACCAATAAAAATACACATAAAATAAGGCAAATTTGTAATGAAATATATATACAAAATACACATAAATATATATATATATTCAATATATATAAAAATATATATATAAAATATATATAAATATATATATAAAAATGATGTAAATACGTATATAAATATATATACAAAATACACATTAAAATAATGTAAATTTGTATGAAAATATATATACAAAATACACATAAAATAACGTATTTTTATAAATACAAAATACAAATATATAAATATATATATAAATATATATATATATATATATATATATATAGATATCTATATATATATATATATATATATATATATATATATATATATATATATATATATATATATATATATATATATATATACAAAATACACATTAAATAATGTAAATTCGTATAAAATGAATAAACAAAATATCAATAAAAGAATGTAAATTTGAATGAAAATAAATATACAAAATACACATAAGATAACATAAATTTGTATTGAAATACATATACAAAATACACATAAAATAATGTAAATTTGAATGAAAAGACATAAACAAATACACTTAAAATAACGTAAATTTGAATAAAAAAAAATATATACAAAACATAAATAGAATAATGTAAAATCGTATCAAAATAAATACACAGAATATTAATAAAATAATGTAAATTTGTATGAAAATAAAGAAGCAAAATACCCATAAAATAACACATTTTTTTTTATAAATATATATACCAAAATACACATAAAAAATTTATTTGTATAAAAAATAAATATACAAAATACACATACAATAAGGTAAGTCTGTATTGAAATAGATATGCAAAATACATATAAAACAATGTAAATTTGTTTCAAAATATATATACAAATACACATAAAATAACGTAGATTTGTATAAAAATATATATACAAAATACACATAAAATGAAGTAAATACGTATAAAAAAAATGAATTAAAAATATACATAAAATAATGTAAATTCGTATCAAAATAAATAAACAAAATACCAATAAAAGAATGTGTATTTGTATAAATATAAATATATTACTTAATCTGTATTTTGTTTATATATTTTTAAACAAATTTACGTTATTATATGTATTTTTATAAATATTTTGATACAAATTTACATTATTTTATGGATTTTGTATATACATATCAATTCAAATTTAGCTTATTTTATCTGTATTTTGTATATCTATTTTCATACGAATTTAATTACTTCTGTGTATTTTTGTATATAGTTTTATACAAATTTACGTTATTTTATGTGTAATTTGTATACACATTCTTTTATTGGTATTTTGTTTATTTATTTTGATACGAATTTACATTATTTTATGTGTATTTTGTATACATTTTCTTATACGTATTTACTTCATTTTATGTGTATTTTGTATATATATTTTAATACAAATCTTCGTTATTTTATGTGTATTCGTAATATATATTGTGAAACAAATTTACATTGTTTTATATGTATTTTGCATATCTATTTCAATACAGATTTACCTTATTGTATGTGTATTTTGTATATTTATTTTAATACAAATGAATTTTTTCATGTGTATTTTGGTATATATATATTTTTTTAAAAATGCGTTATTTAATGGGTATTTTGCATCTTTATTTTCATACAAATTTACATTGTTTTATTAATATTCTGGTATTTATTTTGATACGATTTTACATTATTCTATTTGTGTTTTGTATATATTTTTTTTATACATATTTACAGTATTTAATGTGTATTTTGTATATTTTAAAACAAATTTACGTTATTTTATGCGCATCTGTTAAAATATTTTGATACAAATTTACATTATTTTATGTATTTTGTATATATAATTCAATACAAATTTAGTTTATTTTATGTATGTTTTGTATGTCTATTTTCATTCGTATCAAAATACACATAAAATTAGGTAAATTTGTATTGAAATATTTACAAAATACACATAAATAATGTAAATTTGAATGAAAATATATAAAATACACTTAAAATAACGTAAATTTGTATAAAATATATAAAAAATACATTAAATAATGTAAAATGTATAAAAAACACAAATAGAAATAATAAAAATCGTATCAAAATAAATACACAGAATATTAATAATAATGTAAATTTGTATGAAAATTAAGATGCAAAATACATAAAATAACGCATTTTTATAACAAGATTTATACCAAGACACAAATAAAATATTTGAATTTGCATTAAAATAAATATACAATGCACATATAAAGGTAAATTTGTATTGAGATAGATATAAAATACATATAAAACCATGTAAATTTTTTCAAAATATATATACGAATACATATAAAATAACGTAGATTTCTATGAAAATAAATATACAAAATACACATAAAATGAAGTAAATACGTATAACAAAAGGTATACAAAATACATAAAATAATGTAAACTCGTATCAAAATAAATAAACAAAATACTAATAAGAATGTGTATTGTATAAATATAAATACAAATAAAATAACGTAAATTTATATAAACTATATGCAAAAATACACAGTAATAAAATTTGTGTGAAAATAGATATACAAAATACATGTGTATTTTGTATATTTATTTTCATACAAATTGAAATTATTTTTGTTTATTTTTTTATATATTTTCATACAAATTTTCGTTATTTTATGTGTATTTTGTATATTTATTTTTTCTACAATTATACGTTCTTTTATCTGAATTTTGTTTATTGAATTTGAAACGAATTTACCTTATTTTGTATATCTATTTTCATACAAATTAAAATACTTCTGTGTATTTTTGTATATAGTTTTATATAAATTTACGTTATTTTATGTGTATTTGCTATATTTATATTTATACAAATACACATTCTTTTTATGGTATTTTTTATATTTATTTTTGATACGAATTTACATTATTTTATGTGTATTTTGTATACTTTTTTTTATACGTATCATCATTATATGTGTATTTTGTATATATATTTTTATAGAAATCTACGTTATTTTATTTGTATTCGTATATATATTTTGAAACAAATTTACATAGTTTTATATGTATTTTTCATATCTATTTCAATACAAATTTACCTTATTGTATGTGTTTTTTATATATTTATTTTAATTTAAATTTAATTTTTTATGTGTATTTTGGTATATATATTTTTATAAATAAATAAAAATGCGTTATTTTATGGGTATTTTGCCTCTTTATTTTCATACAAATTTACATTATTTTATTAATATTCAGTGTATTTATTTTTATACGATTTTATATTATTCTCTTTGTGTTTTGTATATATTTTTTTTATACAAATTTACGTTATTTTAAGTGTATTTGATTATGACTATTCATTCAAATTTACATTATTTTATGTGTATTTTGTATATGTATTTCAATACAAATTTACCTAATTTTATGTGTATTTTGTATATTTATTTTCATACAAATTTAAAATATTTTTGTGTATTTTTGTATATAGTTTGATACAAATCTAGGTTATTTTATGTGTATTTTGTATATCTATTTTCATACAAATACACATTCTTTTATTGATATTTTTTTATTTATTTTGACGCGAATTTACAGTATTTAATGTGTATTTTGTATATATATTTTTATACGTATTTACATCATTTCATGTGTATTTTGTGTATATATTCCTACAGAAATCAACGTTATTTTATGTGTATTCGTATATATATTTTGAAACAAATTTACACTGTTTTATGTGTATTTTCCGTTTTTTTTTTCAATACAAACTTACCTTATTGTATGTGCATTTTGTATATTAATTTTAATACAAATTTAATTATTCTACGTGTATTTTTGTATATGTATTTTTTTAAAAAATATGCTTTATTTTATGGGTATTTTGCATCTTTATTTTCATACAAATTTAAATTATTTTATTGATATTCTGTGTACTTATTTTGATACGATTTTACATTATTCTATGTATAACAAAAATAAATACAGAAAACACAAAAATAGATATGCAAAATATATATAAACAATGTAAATTTGTTTCAAAATATATATACGAATACACATGAAATAAGGTAGATTTCTATAAAAAATATATATACAAAATACACATAAATTAAGTTAATATGTATAAAAAATGTATACAAAATACACATAAAATAATGTAAATTAGTATCAAAATAAATAAACAAAATACCAATAAAAGAATGTATATTTGTATAAATATATCTATTTTCATACAAATTTAATTACTTCTGTGTATTTTTGTATATAGTTTTATACAAATTTACGTTATTTTATGTGCATTTTGTATATTTATATTTATACAAATACACATTCTCTTATTGGTATTTCGTTTATTTATATTTATACGAATTTACATTATTTTATGTGTATTTTGTATACATTTTTGATTCGTATCTACTTAATTTTATTTGTATTTTGTATATATATATTTATAGAAATCTACGTTATTTTATGTGTATTCGTATATATATTTTGAAACAAATTTACATTGTTTAATATGTATTTTGCATATCTATTTCAATACAAGTTTACCTTATTGTATGTGCATTTTGTATATTTATTTTAATACAAATTCAAATATTTTATGTGTATTTTGGTATATATAATTTTATAAAAAATGCGATATTTTATAGGTATTTTGCATCTTAGTTTTCAAACAAATGTACATCATTTTATTAATATTCTGTGAATATATTTTGATACGATTTTACATTATACTATTTGTGTTTTGTATATATTTTTTTATACATATTTTCATTATTTAATGTGTATTTTTATATATATTTTATACAAACTAACGTTATTTTAAGTGTATTTGTTTATATAATTTCATTCAAATTTACATTATTTTAAGTGTATTTTGTATATGTATTTAAATACAAATTTACCTAATTTTATGTGTATTTTGTATATTTATTTTCATACAAATTTAAATTATTTTTGTGTTTTTTTGTATATACATATAGAGTAAATTTCTATGAAAATATATATTCAAAATACATATAAAATTATGTAAATAAGTATAAAAATATATATATCAAATACACCTAAAAAAAAGAAAATTCGTATCAAAATAAATAAACAAAATTCCGATAAAAGAACGTATATTTGTAGGAAAATAAATATACAAAATACACATAAAATTACGAAAATTTGAATAAAAATATATCCAAAAAAACAAAAAATTAAATTTCAATTTGTATGAAAATAGATATACAAAATACACATATAATTAGTTAAATTTGTATTTAAATACATGTACAAAATACACTTAAAATAATATAAATTTGTACGTTCTTTTATCGGAATTTTGTTTATTGATTTTGATTCGAATTTTCATTGTGTATATATATATATATATATATATATATATATATATATATATATATATATATATGTATATATATATATATATATATATATATATATATATATATATATATATATATATATATATATATATATATATATATATATATATATATATATATATATATATATATATATATATATATATATATATATATATATATATATATATATATATATATATATATATATATATATATATATATATATATATATATATATATATATATATATATATATATATATATATATATATATATATATATATATATATATATATATATATATATATATATATATATATATATATATATATATATATATATATATATATATATATATTTTATACTTATTTACATAATTTTATATGTATTTTTAATATATATTTTCATATAAATTTACTCTATTTTATGTGTATTCGTATATATTTTGATACAAATTTACATTATTTATGTGTATTTCGCATATCTATTTCAATATAAATTTTCTTTATTGTATGTGCCTTTTGTATATTTATTTTGATACAAATTTAATTATTTTATGTGTATTTTTGTATATATTTATTTTAAACAAATATGTGTTATTATATGGGTATTTTGCATCTTTATTTTCATAGAAATTTACATTATTTTATTGATAGTCTGTTTATTTATTTTGATGCGATTTTACGTTATTCTGTGTATTTTGTATATATATTTTTAGACATATTTATATTATTTAATGTATATTTTGTACATATATTTTATGGAAATTTACGTTATCTTATGTGTATTTGTTTATATAGTTTCATACAAATTTACATTATTTTATGTGTATTTTGTATATGTATTTCAATAAAAATTTGCCTAGCCTAATTGCATGTGTATTTTGCAAATCTATTTTCAAACAAATTTAAAATATTTTTGTGTATTTTTGTATATATTTTTATACAAATTTTTGTTATTTTATTTGTATTTTGTATATATATTTTCCTACAAATATACATTCTTTTAGAGGAAATTTTGTTTATTTATTTTGATACGAATTTACATTATTTTATGTGTATTTTGTATATATACTTTTTTATGTATTTACATTATTTAATGTGTATTTTGTATATATATTTTCATAAAAATTTTCGTTATTTTATTGTGTGTATTCGTATATATTTTGATACAAATTTACTTTATTTTATGTGTTTTTTGCATATCTATTTCAATAAAAATCTACCTTATTGTATGTGTATTTTGTATATTTATTTAAATACAAATTTTATTATTTTATGTGTATTTTTGTATATATATATTTTTTTTTAAATATGAGTTATTTTATGGGTATATTGCATCTTTAATTTTATAAATTTTTACATTACGTACATATCTTTTATACGTATTTACATTATTTAATGTGTATTTTGTTTATATATTTTTATACAAATTTACGTTATTATATGTGTATTTGAATATATATTTTGATACAAATTTACATTATTTTATGTATTTTCTATATTTATTTCAACTCACATTTTGCTTATTTTATGTCTTTTGTATATCTATTTTCATACATTTTTTTTTGTTTATTTTTGTATATAGTTTTATACAATTTTACGTTATTTTATGTGCATTTTGTATATTTATATTTATACAAGTACACATTCTTTTATTGGCATTTAGTTTATTTATTTTGATACGAATTTACATTATTTTATGTGTATTTTGTATACATTTTCTTATACGTATTTACTTCATTTTATGTGTATTTTGTATATATATATATATATATATATATATATATATATATATATATATATATATATATATATATATATATATATATATATATATATATATATATATTTTTTTTTTATAGAAATCTAAGTTATTTTATGTGTATTCGTATATATATTTTGAAAGAAATTTACATTGTTTTATATGTATTTTGCATATCTATTTCAATACAAATTTACCTTATTGTATGTTCATTTTGTATATCTATTGTAATACAAATTTAAATATTTTATGTGTATTTTGGTATATATATATTTTCATGAAATATGCGTTGTTTTATGGGTATTTTGCATCTTTATTTTCATAGAAATTTACATTATTTTATTAATATTCTGTGTATTTATTTTGATACTATTTTACATTATTCTCTTTGTATTTTGTATATATTTTTTTATACATATTTACATTATTTAATGTGTATTTTATATATATATTTCATACCAATTTACTTGTTTTTAAGTGTATTTGTTTATATATTTTCATTATATATATATATATATATATATATATATATATATATATATATATATATATATATATATATATATATATATGTATATATATATATATATATATATATATATATATATATATATATATATATATATATATATATATATATAAATATATATACAAAGTATATATAAAATAATACAAATTTAATTATTCTATGTGTATTTTTGTATATGTATTTAAAAAAAAAATGCTTTATTTTATGAGTATTTTGCATCTTTATTTTCATACAAATTTACATTATTATATTGATATTCTGTGTATTTATTTTGATACGATTTTACATTATTCTATGTATATTTTGTATATATATTTCATACAAATGAACGTTATTTTATGTGAATTTGTTTTCATTTCATACAAGTTTACATTATTTTATGTGTATTTTGCACATGTATTTAAATGCAAATTTAACTAATTATATGTGTATTATGTATATCTATTTTCATACAAATCGAAATTAATTTTGTGTATTTTAGCATATATTTTTATTCAAATTTTCGTAATTTTATGTGTATTTTGTATATTTATTTTCCTACAAATATATCTTCTTTTATCGAAATTTTGTTTATTTATTTTGATACGAATTTTCATTATTTTAGGTGTATTTGATATTTTTATACTTATTTACATAATTTTATATGTATTTTGAATATATATTTTCATTGAAATTTACTCTATTTTATGTGTATTCGTATATATATTTTGATACAAATTTACATTATTTATGTGTATTTCGCATATCTATTTCAATACAAATTTTCTTTATTTATGTGCCTTTTGTATATTTATTTTGATACAAATTTAATTATTTTATGTGTATTTTTGTATATATATTTTTAAACAAATATGCGTTATTATATGGGTATTTTGCATCTTTATTTTCATACAAATTTACATTATTTTATTGATAGTCTGTTTATTTATTTTGATACGATTTTACGTTATTCTTTGTATTTTGTATACATATTTTTAGACATATTTACATTATTTAAGGTATATTTTGTACATATATTTTATGGAAATTTACGTTATCTAATGTGTATTTGTTTATATAGTTTGATACAAATTTACATTATTTTATGTGTATTTTGTATATGTATTTCAATAAAAATTTGCCTAATTTCATGTGTATTTTGCATATCTATTTTCAAACAAAATTAAAAAAAAATTGTGTATTTTTGTATATATTTTTACACAAATTTTTGTTATTTTATTAGTATTTTGTATATATATTTTCCTACAAATATACATTCTTTTAGGGGAAATTTTGTTTATTTATTTTGATACGAATTTCCATTATTTTATGTGTATTTTGTATATATATTTTTCTATGTATTTACATTATTAAACGTGTATTTTGTATATATATTTTCATAAAAATTTACGTTATTTTATTGTGTGTATTCGTATATATTTTGATACAAATTTACTTTATTTTATGTGTTTTTTGCATATCTATTTCAATAAAAATCTACCTTATTGTATGTGTATTTTGTATATTTATTTTAATACAAATTTTATTATTTTATGTGTATTTTTGTATATATATATTTTTTTTTAAATATGAGTTATTTTATGGGTATATTGCATCTTTAATTTTATAAATTTTTACATTACGTACATATCTTTTATACGTATTTACATTATTTAATGTGTATTTTGTTTATATATTTTTATACAAATTTACGTTATTATATGTGTATTTGAATATATATTTTGATACAAATTTACATTATTTTATGTATTTTCTATATTTATTTCAACTCACATTTTGCTTATTTTATGTGTCTTTTGTATATCTATTTTCATACATTTTTTTTTGTTTATTTTTGTATATAGTTTTATACAATTTTACGTTATTTTATGTGCATTTTGTATATTTATATTTATACAAGTACACATTCTTTTATTGGCATTTAGTTTATTTATTTTGATACGAATTTACATTATTTTATGTGTATTTTGTATACATTTTCTTATACGTATTTACTTCATTTTATGTGTATTTTGTATATATATATATATATATATATATATATATATATATATATATATATATATATATATATATATATATATATATATATATATATATATATATATATATATATTTTTTTTTTATAGAAATCTACGTTATTTTATGTGTATTCGTATATATATTTTGAAAGAAATTTACATTGTTTTATATGTATTTTGCATATCTATTTCAATACAAATTTACCTTATTGTATGTTCATTTTGTATATCTATTGTAATACAAATTTAAATATTTTATGTGTATTTTGGTATATATATATTTTCATAAAAAATGCGTTGTTTTATGGGTATTTTGCATCTTTATTTTCATAGAAATTTACATTATTTTATTAATATTCTGTGTATTTATTTTGATACTATTTTACATTATTCTCTTTGTATTTTGTATATATTTTTTTATACATATTTACATTATTTAATGTGTATTTTATATATATATTTCATACCAATTTACTTGTTTTTAAGTGTATTTGTTTATATATTTTCATTCAAATTTATATATATATATATATATATATATATATATATATATATATATATATATATATATATATATATATATATATATATATATATATATATATATATATATATATATATATATATATATATATATATATATATATATATATATATATATATATATATATATATATATATATATATATATATATACAAAGTATATATAAAATAATACAAATTTAATTATTCTATGTGTATTTTTGTATATGTATTTTCATAAAAAAATGCTTTATTTTATGAGTATTTTGCATCTTTATTTTCATACAAATTTACATTATTATATTGATATTCTGTGTATTTATTTTGATACGATTTTACATTATTCTATGTATATTTTGTATATATATTTCATACAAATGAACGTTATTTTATGTGAATTTGTTTTCATTTCATACAAGTTTACATTATTTTATGTGTATTTTGCACATGTATTTAAATGCAAATTTAACTAATTATATGTGTATTATGTATATCTATTTTCATACAAATCGAAATTAATTTTGTGTATTTTAGCATATATTTTTATTCAAATTTTCGTAATTTTATGTGTATTTTGTATATTTATTTTCCTACAAATATATCTTCTTTTATCGAAATTTTGTTTATTTATTTTGATACGAATTTTCATTATTTTAGGTGTATTTGATATTTTTATACTTATTTACATAATTTTATATGTATTTTGAATATATATTTTCATTGAAATTTACTCTATTTTATGTGTATTCGTATATATATTTTGATACAAATTTACATTATTTATGTGTATTTCGCATATCTATTTCAATACAAATTTTCTTTATTTATGTGCCTTTTGTATATTTATTTTGATACAAATTTAATTATTTTATGTGTATTTTTGTATATATATTTTTAAACAAATATGCGTTATTATATGGGTATTTTGCATCTTTATTTTCATACAAATTTACATTATTTTATTGATAGTCTGTTTATTTATTTTGATACGATTTTACGTTATTCTTTGTATTTTGTATACATATTTTTAGACATATTTACATTATTTAAGGTATATTTTGTACATATATTTTATGGAAATTTACGTTATCTAATGTGTATTTGTTTATATAGTTTGATACAAATTTACATTATTTTATGTGTATTTTGTATATGTATTTCAATAAAAATTTGCCTAATTTCATGTGTATTTTGCATATCTATTTTCAAACAAAATTAAAAAAAAATTGTGTATTTTTGTATATATTTTTACACAAATTTTTGTTATTTTATTAGTATTTTGTATATATATTTTCCTACAAATATACATTCTTTTAGGGGAAATTTTGTTTATTTATTTTGATACGAATTTCCATTATTTTATGTGTATTTTGTATATATATTTTTCTATGTATTTACATTATTAAATGTGTATTTTGTATATATATTTTCATAAAAATTTACGTTATTTTATTGTGTGTATTCGTATATATTTTGATACAAATTTACTTTATTTTATGTGTTTTTTGCATATCTATTTCAATAAAAATCTACCTTATTGTATGTGTATTTTGTATATTTATTTTAATTCAAATTTAATTATTTTATGTGTATTTTTGTATATATATTTTTTTTAAATATGAGTTATTTTATTTTAAGTGTGTATTTTTACATATTTTTCATTACAAATTTACCTTATTTTATGATTATTTTTTATATTTATTTCATTCAATTTTAAATTATTTTATGTGTGTATTTGTATTTGTATTTACGTAATTTTATATATTTCTATACAAATTTTAGTTATTTTATTTGTATTTTGTATATATATTTTCTACAAATATACATTCTTTTATTGGAATTTTGTGTATTTATTTTTTTACGAATTTACATTATTTTATGTGTATTTTGTATATATATTTTTCTACGTATTGAAATTATTTTATGTGTATTTTATATATACATTTTCATAAAAATTTACGTTATTTTAGTGTGTGTATTCGTATATATTTTGATAAAAATTTTATACAAATTCATGTTATTTTATGTGTGTTTGTATATATATTTTCATACAAATTTAAATTATTTTATGTGTATTTTTACATATATTTCATTACAAATTTACCTTATTTTATGTTTATTTGGTATATTTATTTTATTCAATTTTAAATTATTTAATGTGTATATTTTTATTTGTTTTTAGGTTATTTTTGTGTGTTTTCTATATATATTTAAATCCAAAACTATATTATTTTATTGGTATTTTCTTAATTTAACTCGATACGAGTTTAGATTATTTCATAGGTATTTTGTATACATATTTTTATACTCATTTACATTATCTAATGTGTGTTTTGTATATATTTTTTTATGCAAATTAATTTTATGTGCATTTTTGTACGTATATTTTTATAGAAATTTGCGTTATTTTATGTGTATTTTGTATATGTTTTCTCATACAAATTTACATTATTTTATTGTTTTTTTGTTTATTTATTTTGATACGAAATACATGATTATATTTGTATTTTTTACATGTTTTTTTATACGTATTTTCATTACTTAATCTGTATTTTGTTTATATATTTTTATACAAATTTACGTTATTATATGAGTATTTGTTAAAAATATTTCGATACAAATTTACTTTATGTATTTTGTATATATATTTCAACTCAAATTTAGCTTATTCTGTGTGTATTTTGTATATATATTTTCATACAAATTTAATTACTTCTGTGTATTTTTGTATATAGTTTTATATAAATTTACGTTATTTTATCTGCATTTTGTATATTTATATTTATACAAATACACATTCTTTTATTGGTATTTTGTTTACATTATTTTATGTGTATTTTCTATACATTTTTTATACGTATTTACTTAATTTTATGTGTATTTTGTATTTTTTATAGAAATCTACGTTATTTTATGTGTATTCGTATATATATTTTGAAACAAATTTACATTGTTTTATATGTTTTTTGCATATCTATAGAAATGCATATACAGGAAGGTAAATTTGTATTGAAAGAGATATTAAAAAAATACATATAAAACAATGCAAATTTGTTTCAAAATATATATACGAATACACATGAAATAAAGTAGATTTCTATAGAAATATATATACAAAATACATATGAAATTATGTAAATACGTATAAAAATATATATACAAAATACATATCAAATAATGTAAATTCGTGTCAAAATAAATAAACAAAATATCATGAAAAGAATGTGTATTTGTATGAAAATAGATAATAGATAATAAATTTATATGAAATATATATGCAAGGTACACATTAAATAATGTAAATATGTATAAAAAAATATATACAAAAGACAAATAGAATAATGTAAAATAGTATCAAAATAAATACACAGAATATTAATAAAATATTGTAAATTTGGATGAAAATAAAGGTGCAAAATACACATAAAACAACGCATTTTTTATGAAAATATATATACCAAAATATATATATACCAAATTCACATAAAATGAAGTAAATACGTATAAAAAAATGTATGCAAAATACACATAAAATAATGTAAATTCGCATCAAAATAAATATACAAAATACCAATAAAAGAATGTGTATTTGTATAAATATAAATATACAAAATACACATAAAATAACGTAAATTTATATAAAACTATATACAAAAATACACAGAAGTATTTTAATTTGTTTGAAAATGGATATACAAAATAATGTAAATTCGTTTCAAATTCAATAAACAAAATTCAGATAAAAGAACGTATATTTGTAGAAAAAAATAAATATACAAAATACACATCAAATAACGAAAAATTTTATGAAAATATATAAAAAAATAAACAAAAATAATTTCAATTTGTATGAAAATAAATATACAAAATAAACATGTATTTTGTATTTCTATTTTCACACAAGTTAAATTACTTTTGTGTATTTTTGCATATAGTTTTATATAAATTTACGTTATTTAATTTGTATTTTGTATATTTATATTTATACAATACCCATTCTTTTATTAGTATTTTGTTTATTTATTTTGATACGAGTTTACATTATTTTATGTGTATTTTGTATACCTTTTTTTATACGTATTTACTTCATTTTATGTGTATTTTGTATATTTATTTTCATAGAAATCTACGTTAATTTATGTGTATTCGTATATATATTTTGAAAAAAAAATTACATGGTTTTATATGTATTTTGCATATCTATTTTAATACAAATTTACCTTATTGGATGTGCATTTTGTATATTTATTTTAATACAAATTCAAATATTTTATGTATGTCTTGGTATATATATTTTTATAAAAAATACATTATTTTATGGGTATTTTGCATCCTAATTTTCATACAAATTTACATTATTTTATTAATATTCTGTGTATTTATTTTGATACGATTTTATATTATTCTATTTGTGTTTTGTATATATTTTTTTTTACAAATTTACATTATTTAATGTGTATTTTTTATATATATTTTATACAAATCTACGTTATTTTAAGTGGATTTGTTTATATATTTTCATTCAAATTTACATTATTTTATGTGTATTTTGTAAATGTATTTCAATACAAATTTACCTAATTTTATGTGTATTTTATATATTTATTTTCATACAAATTAAAATTATTTTTGTATATTTTTGTATATAGTTTTATACAAATTTTGGTGATTTTATGTGTATATTGTGTATCTATATTCATACAAATACACATTCTTGTATTGATATTCTGTATATATATATATATATATATATATATATATATATATATATATATATATATATATATATATATATATATATATATATATATATATATATATATATATATATATATATATATATATATATATATATATATATATATATATATATATATATATATATATATATATATATATATATATATATATGTATATATATTTTATAGAAATCTACATTGATTTATGAGTATTCGTATATAGATTTTGAAATAAATTTACACTGTTTTATGTGTATTTTGCATATTTTTTCAATACAAATTTACCTTATTGTATATGCATTTTGTATATTAATTTTAATACAAATTTGATTATGCTATGTGTATTTTTGTATATGTATTTTTATAAAAATATGCTTTATTTTATGGGTATTTTGCATTTCTATTTTCATACAAATTTACAGTATTTTATTTATATTCTGTTTATTTTTTTTTAAACAGTTTTACATTATTCTATGTGTATTTTGTATATCTATTTTTATACGTATTTACTAAATTTTATGTGTATTTTGTAATATATTTTTATAGAAATCTACGTTATTTTATGTGTATTCGTATATATATTTTGAAACAAATTTACTTTGTTTTATATGTATTTTTGAATATCTCTTTCATTACATATTTACCTTACTGTATATGCATTTTGTATATTTATTTCAATACAAATTTAAATATTTTATGTGTATTTTGTTATATATTTTTATAAAAAATGCGCTATTTCATGGGAATTTTGCATCTTTCTTTTCATTCAAATTTACATTATTTTATTGATATTCTGTGTATTTATATTGATAGGATTTTACATTATTCTATTTCTTTTTTGTATATATTTTTTTATACACATTTATATTATTTAATGTGTATCTTGCATATATATTTTATACAAATTTACGTTATTTTAAGTGTATTTGTTTATATATTTTCATTCAAATTTACATTATTTTATGTGTATTTTGTATATGTATTTCAATACAAATTTACCTAATTTTATGTGTATTTTGTATATTTCTTTTCATACAAATTTCAAATATTTTTGTGTATTTTTGTATATAGTTTTATACAAATTTAGGTTATTTTATGTACGCATTTACAATATTTAATGTGTGTTTTGTATATATATTTTTATGCAAATTTACTTTATTTTATGTGCATTTTTGTACATATTTTTTTTAGAGATTTGCGTTATTTTATGTGTATTTGTATAATGTTTTCTCATACAAATTTACATTATTATATTGCTATTTTGTTTATTTATTTTGATACGAATGAAAATAGATATACAAAATATACATAAAATAAACTAAATTTGTATTGAAATATATATACAAAATACATAAAATAATGTAAATTTGTATCAAAATATATATTTGTTTTAAAATACAAAAAATACGCATTAAATAATGTAAATATGTATAAAAAAATATATACAAAAACAAATAGAATAATGTAAAATCGTATCAAAATAAATACACAGAATATTAATAAAACAATGTAAATTTATATGAAAATAAAGATGCAAAATTCCCATTAAATAATGCATTTTTTATAAAAATATATATAACAAAATACACATAAAAAAATGAATTTGTATTAAAATAAATATACAAAATACACATACAATAAGGTAAATCTGTATTGAAATAGATATGCAAAATACATATAAAACAATGTAAATTTGTTTCAAAATATATATACGAATACACATAAAATAACGTAGATTTGTATAAAAATATATATAAAAAATACACATAAAATTAAGTAAATACGTATAAGAAAATGTATACAAAATACACATAAAATAATGTAAATCCGTATAAATGTAAATAAACAATATACCAATAAAAGAATGTGTATTTGTATAAATATAATTTTACAAAATACACATAAAATAACGTAAATTTGTATAAAACTATATACAAAAATACACAGAAGTAATTAAATTCGTATGAAAATAGATATACAAAATACAGATAAAATAAGCTAAATTTGAATTGAAATGTATATACAAAATACGTAAAATAATGTAAATTTGTATCAAAATATTTATAAAAATACATATAATAACGTAAATTTGTTTAAAAATATATAAACAAAATACACATTAAGTAATGTAAATACGTATAAAAAATATGTACAAAATACACATATAATCATGTAATTCGTATCAAACTAAATAAACAAAATATCAATAAAATAATGTAAATTTGTATGAGAAAACATATACAAATACATATAAAATAACGCTAATTTCTATAATAATATATGTCCAAAAATGAACATAAAATAAAGTAACTTTGGATAAAAATATATATACAAAACACACATTAAATAATGCAAATGCGTACGTAAAATATCCTAAATTTGTATAAAACTATATACAAAAATACACAAAAATAATTTAAATTTGTCTGAAAAGAAATATACAAAATACACATAAAATTAGGTTAATTTGTATTGAAATACATATACAAAATACACATAAAATAATGTAAATTTGAAAGAAAATATATAAACAAATACACATATAATAACGTAAATTTGTATGAAATATATATTCAAAATGCACATTAAATAATGTATATATGGATAAAAAAATATATACAAAACACAAATAGAATAATGTAAAATCGTATCAAAATATATACACAGAATATTAATAAAATAATGTAAATTTGTATGAAAATTAAGATGCAAAATACCTATAAAATAACGCATTTTTTTTAAATTATTGATACCAAAATACACATAAAATATTTGAACTTGTATTAAAATAAATATACAAAATGCACATACAATAAGGTAAATTTGTATTGAAATGGATATGCAAAATACATATAAACTAATGAAAATTTGTTTCAAAATATATATACGAATACACATAAAATAACGTAGATTTCTATAAAAATACATATACAAAACACACATAAAAGTAAGTAAATACTTATAAAAAAATGTATACAAAATACACATAAAATAATGTAAATCCGTATAAATGTAAATAAACAATATACCAATAAAAGAATGTGTATTTGTATAAATATAAATATACAAAATGCACATAAAATAACGTAAATTTATATAAAACTGTATACATAAAATAACGCAATTTTTTATAAAAATATATGTACAAAAATGAACATTAAATAAATTTGCATAAAAATATATATATACAAAACACACATTAGATAATGTAAATGAGTATAAAAATATGTATACAAAATACCTATGAAATAATCTAAATTCGTATCGAATTAAATTAAGAAATACCAATAAAATAATGTAATTTTGGATGAAAATACATATACAAAATACACATAAAATAACCTAAATACAAATATAAATATACACATAAAATAATTTAAAATTGAATGAAATAAATATACAAAATAAACATAAAATAAGGTAAATTTGTAATGAAATATATGAAAAAATACACATAAAATAATATAAATTTGTATAAAAATATATATACAAATACACATTGAATAAAATGAATTTGTATAAAATTTGTATCAAAATATATACTTATACACACAATAAAATAACGTAATTTTTTTTATGAAAATGTATATACAAAATGCACATAAAATAATTTAAATACGTAGAAAAATATATATACAAAAAACACATAAAATAATGTAAATATGTATGAAAATATATAAACAAATACACATAAAATAATGTAAATTTGGATAAAATATATATACAAAATGAACATTAAATAATGTAAATATGTATAAAAAAAATATATACAAAAAACACATAAAATAATGTTAAATCGTATCAAAATAAATAAAGAGAATATCAATAAAATAATGTAAATTTGTATGAAAATAAAGCTGCAAAATATCCATATAATAACGCATATTTGCATAAAAATATATATACAAAAATACATATAAAATAATTAAATTTGTATTAAAATAAATATACAAAATGCACGTACAATAAAGTAAATTTGTATTGAAATTGATATGCAAAATACACATTAATAATGTAAATTTGTATCAAAATATATATACGAATACTCATAAAATAGAGTAAATTTCTATGAAAATATACATACAAAATAGATATACAAAATACACATATAACTAGTTAAATTTGTATTTAAATACATGTACAAAAAACACATAAAATAATGTAGATTTGTATGAAATGAAAACGAACACATTTTATATAAAATATATATACAAAATACACATAGAATAATGTAAAATCATATCAAAATAAATACACAGAATATCAATAAAATAATGTAAATATGTATGAAAATAAAGATGCAAAATACCCATAAAATAAAGCATATTTTTTAAAAAAATACATATACAAAAATACACATAGATTAATCAAATTTGTATTAAAATTAATATACAAAATGCACATACAATAAGGTAAATTTGTATTGAAAAAATATGCAAAATACACATAAAAAAATGTAAATTTGTTTCAAAATATATATACGAATACATATAAAATAACGCAGTTTTCTATAGAAATATATATACAAAATACATTTGAAATAATGTAAATACGTATAAAAATATATATCCAAAATACATATTAAATCATGTTAATTCGTGTCAAAATAAATAAACAAAATATCTTGAAAAGAATGTGTATTTGTATGAAAATAGATATACAAAATACACATAAAATAACCTAAATTTGTATAAAACTATATACAAAAATACACAAAAATAATTTAAAATTTTATGAAAATAAATATACAAAAAACATATAAAATTAGGTAAATTTGTGTTGAAATACATATACAAAATACACATAAAATAATATAAATTTGAGTGAAAATATATAAACATATAGACTTAAAATAACGTAAATTTGTATCAAATATATATACAAAAAACACATTAAATAATGTAAATATGTTTTAAAAAAATATATACAAAACACAAATAAAATAATGTAAAATCGTATCAAAATAAATACAGAAAATATTAATAAAATAATGTAAATTTGTATGAAAATTAAGATGCAAAATACCCATAAAATAACGCATTTTTTTTTTAAAAATATGTATACGAAAAAACATAAAATATTTGATTTTGTATTAAAATAAATAGATATACAAAATACACATAAAATAAGCTAAATTTGAATTGAAATATATATACAAAATACATAAAATAATGTAAATTTGTATCAAAATACTTATACAAATACACATATAATAACGTAAATTTGTATAAAAATATATAAACAAAATACACATTAAATAATGTAAATACATATAAAAAAAATGTACAAAATACACAAATAATCATGTAATTCGTATCAAAATAAATAGACAAAATACCAATAAAATAATGCAAATTTCTATGAGAAAACATATACAAAATACACATAAATAACGCAAATATCAATAAAAATATATATAATATAATATATTTTTATACATATTTAAAATATTTAATGTATATTTTGTATATATATTTTATCCAAATTTACGTAATTTTATATGTATTTGTTTATATATTTTCATACAAATTTACATTATTTTATGTGAGTTTTGTATATGTATTTCAATACAAATTTGCCTAACTTTATGTGTATTTTGCATATCTATTTTCAAACAAATTTAAATTATTTTTGTGTATTTTTGTATATATTTTTATTCAAATTTTAGTTATTTTATTTGTTTTTTGTATATATATTTTCCTACAAATATACATTCTTTTATTGGAATTTTGTGTATTTAATTTTTTACGAATTTACATTATTTTATGTGTATTTTGTATATATATTTTTCTACGTATTTATATTATTTTATGTGTATTTTATATATACATTTTCATAAAAAAATACGTTATTTTATTGTGTGTATTCGTATATATTTTGAAACAGATTTTATACAAATTCATATACAAAATACACATAAAAGAACGTATATTTGTAGGAAAATAAATATACAAAATACACATAAAATTACGAAAATTTGAATAAAAATATATACAAAAAAACAAATAAATAAATTTCAATTTGTATGAAAATAGATATACAAAATACACATATAATTAGTTTCATACAAATTTTTATTATTTTATGTGTATTCTTACTTATATTTTATTACAAATTTACCTTATTTTATGTTTATTTTGTATATTTATTTAATTCAATTTTAAATTATTTAATGTGTATATTTGTATTTGTATTTAGGTTATTTTATGTGTGTTTTCTATATATATTTTCATCCAAAATTACATTATTTTATTGTTATTTTCTTAATTTAACTCGATACGAATTTAGATTATTTCATAGGTATTTGTATACAAATTTTTATACTCATTTACATTATCTAATGTGTGTTTTGTATATATTTTTTTATGCAAACTAATTTTATGTGCATTTTTGTACATATATTTTTATAGAAACTTATAACGTTATTTTATGTGTATTTTGTATATGTTTTCTCATACAAATTTACATTATTTAATTAGTTTTTTGTTTATTTGTTTTGATACGAATGACTTGATTATTTATGTATTTTGTAAATATTTTTTTATACGTATTTACATTACTTAATGTGTATTTTGTTTATATATTTTTTTACAAATTTACGTTATTATATGTGTATTTGTTAAAAATATTTTGAAACGAATTTACTTTATTTCATGTATTTTGTATATATATTTCAATTCAAATTTAGCTTATTTTGTGTGTATTTTGTATATCTATTTTCATACAAATTTAATTACTTCTGTGTATTTTTGTATATAGTTTTATACAAATTTACGTTATTTTATGTGCATTTTGTATATTTATATTTATACAAATATACACTCTCTTATTGGTATTTTGTTTATTTATATTTATACGAAATTACAATATTTTATGTGTATTTTGTATACATTTTTGATTCGTTTTTACTTAATTTTATTTGTATTTTGTATATATATATTTATAGAAATCTACGTTAGTTTATGGGTATTCGTATATATATTTTGAAACAAATTTACATTGTTTTATATGTATTTTGCATATCTATTTCAATACAAATTTACGTTATTGTATGTGCATTTTGTATATTTATTTTAATACAAGTTCAAATATTTTATGTGTATTTTGGTATATATAATTTTATAAAAAAATGCGGTATTTTATAGGTATTTTGCATCTTAGTTTTCATACAAATGTACATTATTTTATTAATATTCTGTGTATATATTTTGATACGATTTTATATTATACTTTTTGTGTTTTGTATATAATTTTTTATACATATTTTTATTATTTAATGTGTTTTTTTATATATATTTTATACAAATTAACGTCATTTTAAGTGTGTTTGTTTATATAATTTCATTCAAATTTACATTATTTTAAGTGTATTTTGTATATGTATTTCAATACAAATTTACCTAATTTTATGTGTATTTTGTATATTTATTTTCATACAAATTAAATAATTTTGTGTTTTTTTGTATAAACATATAGAGTAAATTTCTATTAAAATATATATTCAAAATACATATAAAATTATGTAAATAAGTATAAAAATATATATATCAAATACACCTAAAAAAATGAAAATTCGTATCAAAATAAATAAACAAAATTCCGATAAAAGAACGTATATTTGTAGGAAAATAAATATACAAAATACACATAAAATTACGAAAATTTGAATAAAAATATATAGAAAAAACAAAAAAATAAATTTCAATTTGTATGAAAATAGATATACAAAATACACATATAATTAGTTAAATTTGTATTTAAATACATGTACAAAATACACATAAAATAATGCAAATTTGTATGAAATGAAAACAAATTCACATAAAATAACGTACATTTGTATAAAATAGATATACAAAATATGCATAAAATAATGTAAAATCGTATCAAAATAAATACACAGAATATCAATAAAATAATGTAATTTTGTGTGAAAATAAAGATGCAAAATACCCATAAAATAAAGCATATTTTTTTAAAAATACATATGTAGTGACCCCTTTCTCGTTCTCTCCATCTTCTGTTTCTTCAGTCTACCCTTAAGTCATCACGTTCTCTTTCTTTTCTCTCACTCTCAACACACACTATTCTATTTCATCAAATACACATATCCATCACACATTATTCTCTTTTGTTACGAGTCACTACATATAAATAAATGTACACAATCATTCTAATTATTATAAGCAACATTATGTTCAAGCTTTATCATCAAAGAGCCACCATTGTAAATATTACTGTATATCACCATTGTAAATATTCATTCACAATATTCCAATACATATATATACTCGCAAATAAACTGCTTCGTCAATGGAGTCACCACTGGTTATTAGTTGTGTCTTTTAACCTACAAGGCGGCCTTAGCGGATCCAAACGGCGTTGTACCAGCTACAACGTATGCTGCCTCGAAAACATACAAACAGAAATGTTTGGTTTTCGCTGTAGCGGCCTAGGCTGCCGCTACAATTGGTGACCTCCGCACCTGAGTTACGAGGTACACCTCGGTTATTTGCTGCTGTCGCTGCTGGCCATGCTTCGTCCGTTCCGTCGCGGCCCAAGCTACCGCCCCCGGAGGATCCACCGGCCCGCAGCAGGTCGCGCTCCGCCTCCGGCCCTCCCAACGTGACCCGAGGCTCTCCTGCCGCCGGCCAGTTCCTGCCCTCATTCGCGCCATCTCGCCTCGGCCCATCCCAAGGACTCAGCCAGCAGCCCAGGCCCCCCACGTAGGTGTCGCCTTACTCGCACCTGTACCTCGCCACTCCTACCTCAGCCCAGCCCAGCCAGCCATTCCGACGCCGCCCCTACGACTCCCTCACCCCGCCGTACCCCGCCCCACCCAGCCCAGCCACCCGCTCCTACGGGTAACTCACCTCCGCGCATCAGCCTCTACCTGCTCCACGGACATCGAGTACAGCGTCGCCCCTACACCCAGCAGTGCTCAGTGACGTGCCATGTGTGCATGCATGTGCTGTGACGCCCCGACAACAACACTTGTGCCGTTTCCCGTCACTCTGTTTCCAACAGCGAGCGAGTGCGTGAATGTGCAGTGACACCCATGGCATGTAACAAGCCATAAGTGAGTGAGTGTGTGTGTAGTGACGCCCCTCCCGGCAGTGCTCCCCGTCGGTAGTCAGTGCTTCCCCGACGTAGTTTACCGCTTAGTGCTGTGCTCCGTTACACCTCCGGGATGCCTGACGCGACTCTCTGCCTCCAGCCACCGCGGCCCCTGGCTACACTGCCAGCGCCTCTACACGCGGTCCTGGCCTCCACAACCGACACCGACCCTGCCCTAACGTGCCCCTCCACGATGTCTGACGACGACGCTGCACAGGGCGTGGCCAGCCTCCATGCCCCCACCGTCACCAGCGACAGTCTGACCCACCAACTCACGGCTCTTATCACTAAGCTACGAACAGAGGTCAACACGCTCAGGGAGGACATCAGGAGCCAACACGGCCACTCCTCGTCACCACACCACCACTCCTCGTCACCGCACCACCACTCCTCGTCACCCCGCCGCCACTCCACCTCCAGTAGTAGCCCCTCACATAGCTCCGGCGTCTGCTACTACCACAGGAGGTTCGGCAAGGATGCCAGGCAGTGCACATCTCCCTGCGGCTTCCAGGGCTCGTCACAACAGCCCGGGCGTGGACTAACAGCTCACAGCGTCCGCCAACACACCTCGAAGCTGTTCCACATCTTCGACCCACTCTCCCGCACCAACTTCCTCATCGACACTGGAGCCGAGGTCAGCGTCCTCCCCGCCACACCAAGCCAGAGGTCCTTACCAACCATCGCTCGCCTCTACGCTGCTAACGGCACGGGGATCCCTGTTTTCAAGAAACAGACGCTCCAGCTCAACCTCAACCTTCGCAGGTCGTTCGAGTGGACCTTCTACGTGGCAACAGTTTCACAACCTATCCTGGGCGCCGATTTCCTGTCTCGCTACAATCTCCTGATCGACCTCAAAAGTCGCAAGCTCCTGGATCCCTTAACATCCGTCTCCACCAGAACGAGAGCAGCAGCAGGCGAAAGCACCCACATCTCCACCATCAGCGCAGGCAACCGGTTCGCGTCTCTCCTCAAGTCCTTCCCGACGCTGACGCAGCCCCACACAGCGAACAAGCCTGTGAAGCACCACGTCACACACCACATCGAGACGACCGGACCACCAACATACGCCAAGGCTCGCCGCTTAGCTCCAGAACGCTACCAACAAGCCAAGGCCGAATTCGAGTCGCTGATGCGCCAAGGTGTTATCCGCCCCAGCTCAAGCAACTGGTCGTCTGCCCTCCACGTCGTGCCCTAGAAGAACGGTGACATACGACCATGCGGCGACTACAGAGCCCTCAACTCGCGCACCGTCATGGATCGCTATCCGGTGCCGAATATTCAGGAGTTCTCCTCACAGCTTGCTGGCTCCACCATCTTCTCCAGGATCGACCTCATCAAAGCTTTCCACCAGATCCCAGTCAACCCAGCAGACATCCCGAAGACAGCCATCGTTACACCTTTCGGCTTGTACGAGTACGTACGGATGCCCTTTGGACTCAAGAACTCTGCCCAAACCTTCCAGAGGTTTATGGACGAAGTGCTGCGAGGACTGACTTTCTGCTTCGCCTACATCGACGACGTCCTCATCGCCAGTCCTGACGCCGACACACACCGCCAACATCTGGAGCAAGTTTTCACCCGTCTTCAGGACTATGGCATCCAGATAAGCGTTGAGAAGTCAGAGTTTGGTGTTACCTCCGTCGACTTCCTCGGCCACACCGTCTCCTTCAGGCATCACTCCCATCCCTTCCCGCTGCGACGCCATTCAACAGTTCCCGAAGCCGACAACTCAGCGCCAGCTCAAGCAGTTCCTCGGGATGATCAACTACTACAACCGCTTCATTCCACCTGCGCGCTCATCTTTCAGCCACTCTACTCCATGATCAAGCCCTGCAAGAGAGGCCAGTCCGTCACACTCGCCTGGACTCTCCAAGCTGACGACGCCTTTCTCAAAGCCAAGGAGGCACTGAAGGCTGTTACCACACTCAGCTTCCCTACTCCAGACGCCACTACTTCAATCTCCACGGATGCCTCGGACACCGGCGTTGGTGGAGTCTTGCAGCAGCACGTAAACGGAGCCTGGAGACCCATTGTATTCTTCTCACAGAAACTCAACAACGCCGAGAAGAAGTACAGCGCCTTCGACAGAGAACTTCTCGCCATCTACAAGGCTGTCAAGCGCTTCAGATACTTCGTCGAAGGCCGGGAATTTCACATATACACCGACCACAAGCCTCTTGCCACAACCTTCATCAACAACAAGTCCACCTACTCTCCCAGGCAGCTGCGCCACATCGACTTCATCTCTCAGTTCACGACAGACATCCGGTACGTCAAAGGCGAAGACAACATCCCCGCCGACGCTCTCTCCCGTAACATCTCTGCAACATCCTCCTCCCTCATCGATTATGCCGCCATTGCTGCAGACCAAGTCGACGACGCCGAACTGCAGCAATTGAGGGATAACCCCGCTTTGTCGATGAGGCGAGTTGAGTTCCCCGGGACCAACGTGCACCTGTACGCTGACGCATCTACCGCCACCATCCGGCCCTACCTGCCGAAGAATCACCGGTACCCACTCTTCCGCCAGCTGCACGACCTCTCTCACCCCGGGATCCGAGCGTCACAACGGATGATGTCCTCACGCTTCATATGGACGGGGATCAACAAGGACGTCAGAGACTGGACCCGCACCTGCGTCCAGTGCCAGGCTTCCAAGGTGACGCGCCACACCGTCTCGCCTCCAGCAGCGTTCACGCCCCGATCCTCCAGACTCGAACACGTCCACGTCGACCTCGTCGGCCCACTTCCACACTCCAACGGCTACAAGTACCTCCTCACCTGCGTTGACAGGTTCACACGCTGGCCCGAAGCTGTCCCGGTCGAAGACATAACAACGGACACCATCGCCAGAGCCTTCGTCAACACCTGGGTGTCGCGCTTCGGTACGCCTCTCAGCCTCACATCCGACCGTGGAAGCCAGTTCGAGTCGAGCCTTTGGGACAAGGTCATGTCCATCCTGGGGATTAAGCGGATCAGAACCGCCAGCTACCATCCTCAGTCAAATGGCCTTGTCGAGCGCTTCCACCGCCAACTCAAGGCCTCGCTGGCAGCAACAGTTCAGGACCGCAGCGACTGGACTACGACTCTGCCTCTAGCCCTCCTCGGCATACGGACGTCCCTCAAAGAAGACTTTGGCCACTCCTCTGCAGAGCTCCTGTACGGCACCACTCTCCGCCTTCCAGGAGAGGTTCTCTCGCCCACTTCTGGCCCTCCCTGCGACATACAGGACTACGCCAGGAACCTCAAGAACGCCATGCAGAGACTCCAACCAGTGCCGCCACGTACATCACCCTCCAAGACGTTCGTGAGCCAGGACCTCGACACCTGCACACACGTGTTCGTACGGGTGGACGCCGTAAAGAAGCCCCTACAACAGCCATATGATGGCCCGTTCGCTGTCACCAGGAGGACGCGGAAGAACGTCACCATTGACCGCCACGGCAAATCCGATGTCGTCGCCATCGACCGGGTCAAGCCCGCGTACCTCCTGCAGCCAGATCCTCCACCCACCAACACCGTGTCAGTGTCCCCCAGTCCAGTGCTTACAGACAAAATCCAGTGCCGCAAGAAACTTGTAACGTTCCTCCTCCCTCGTCACTAGGGGGGGAGTTATGTAGTGACCCCTTTCTCGTTCTCTCCATCTTCTGTTTCTTCAGTCTACCCTTAAGTCATCACGTTCTCTTTCTTTTCTCTCACTCTCAACACACACTATTCTATTTCATCAAATACACATATCCATCACACATTAATCTCTTTTGTTACGAGTCACTACATATAAATAAATGTACACAATCATTCTAATTATTATAAGCAACATTATGTTTAAGCTTTATCATCAAAGAGCCACCATTGTAAATATTACTGTATATCACCATTGTAAATATTCATTCACAATATTCCAATACATATATATACTCGCAAATAAACTGCTTCGTCAATGGAGTCACCACTGGTTATTAGTTGTGTCTTTTAACCTACAAGGCGGCCTTAGCGGATCCAAACGGCGTTGTACCAGCTACAACGTATGTTGCCTCGAAAACATACAAACAGAAATGTTTGGTTTTCGCTGTAGCGGCCTAGGCTGCCGCTACACATATACAAAAATACACATAGAATAATTAAATTAAAAATTAAAATTAATATACAAAATGCACGTACAATAAGATAAATTTGTGTTGAAAAAATATACAAAATGCACATAAAAGTGTAAATTTGTTTAAAAATCTATATACGAATACACATAAAATAACGTAGATTTCTATAGAAATATATATACAAAATACACATGAAATGACGTAAATACGTATAAAAATATATATATACAAAATACACAATAAATAATTGAAATTCTCGTCAAAATAAATAAACAAAATATCAATAAAAGAATGTGTATTTGTATGAAAATAGATATACAAAATACTCATAAAATAACCTAAGTTTGTATAAAACTATATACGAAAATACACAAAAATAATTTAAATTTGAATGAAAATAAATATACAAAATACACATAAAATTAGGTAAATATATAAATATAAACACTTAAAATAACGTAAATTTGTATCAAATATATATACAAAATACACATTAAATAGTGTAAATATGTATAAAAAATATATATACAAAACACAAATAGAATAATGTAAAATCGTATCAAAAATAAATACACAAAATATTAATAAAATAATGTAAATTTGTATGAAAATAAAGATGCAAAATAGCCATAAAATAACGCATTTTTTATAAAAATATATATACCAAAATACACATAAAATATTAAAATTTGTATTAAAATAAATATAAAAAATGCAGATACTATAAGGTAAATTTGTATTGAAATAGATATGCAAAATACATATAAAACAATGTAAATTTGTTTCAAAATATATATACGAATACACATAAAATAAGGTAGATTTCTATAAAAATATATACAAAATACACATAAAAAGAAGTAAATACGTATAAAAAAATGAATACAAAATACACATAAAAATCGTATCAAAATAAATAAACAAAATACCAGTAAAAGAATGTGTATTTGTATAAATATAAATATACAAAATACACATAAAATATCGTAAATTTGAATAAAACTATATACAAAAATACACAAAAATAATTAAATTTGTATGAAAATAAATATACAAAATACAGCTTAAATAAGCTAAATTTGAATTGAAATGTACATACAAAATACATAAAATAAAGTAAATCTGTATCAAAATATTTATACAAATACATATAATTACGTAGATTTGTTTAAAAATGTATAAACAAAATACACATTAAGTAATGTAAATACGTATAAAAAATATGTACAAAATAGCAATAAAATAATGTAAATTTGTATGAGAAAACATATACAAATAACGCAAATTTCTATAAAAATATATGTACAAAAATGCACATAAAATAAAGTAAATTTGCATAAAAATTTATATACAAAACATACACTAAATAATGTAATTGCGTACATAAAATAACCTAAATTTGTACAAAACTATATACAAAAATACACAAAAATAATTTAAGCTTGTTTGAAAAGAAATATACAAAATACACATAAAATTAGGTAAATTTGTATTGAAATACATATACAAAATACACATCAAATAATGTAAATTTGAATGAAAATATATAAACAAATACACCTAAAATAACGTAACTATTTGGGTTTTGTATATATTTTTTTATACATATTTACATTAATTAATGTGTTTTTTGTATATATATTTTATACAAATTTACGTTATTTTAAGTGTATTTGTTGATATATTTTCATTCAAATTTACATTATTTTATGTGTATTTTGTGAATGTATTTCAATACAAATTTACCTAATTTTTTGTGTATTTTGTATACTTATTTTCAAACAAATTTAAAGTATTTTTGTGTATTTTTGTATATAGTTTTATACAAATTTACGTTATTTTATGTGTATTTTGTATATCTATTTTCATACAAATAGAAATTCTTTTATTGATATTTTGTTTATTTATTTTGACACGAATTTACATTATTTAATGTCTATTTTGTATATATATTTTTATACGTATTTACAGCATCTCAAGTGTATTTTGTATATATATTTCTATAGAAATCTGCGTTATTTTATGTGTATTCGTATATATATTTTGAAACAAATTTACATTGTTTTATGTGTATTTTGCATATTTTTTTTAATAAAAATTTACCTTATTGTCTGTGCATTTTGTATATTAATTTTACTACAAATATAATTATTGAATGTGTATTTATGTATAGGTATTTTTATAAAAATATGTTTTATTTTATTGGTATTTTGCAACTTTATTTTCATACAAATATACATTATTTTATTGATATTTTGTGTATTTTTTTTATACGATTTTACATTATTTTCTATGTGTATTTTGCAAATATATTTAATACAAATGTACGTTATTTTATGTGTATTTGTTTTCCTTTCATACAAATTTTCATTATTTAATGTGTATTTTGTACATGTACAAATTTGTACAAATTTAACTAATTATATATGTATTTTGTATATCAATTTTCATAAGAATTGAAATTATTTTAGTTTTTTTTGTATATATTTTTATATAAATTTTCGTTATTTTATGTGTATTTTGTATTTCTATTTTCCTACAAATATACGTTCTTTTATCGGAATTTTGTTTGTTTATTTTGATACGAATTTACATTGTTTTAGGAGTATTTCGTATACATTCGCCGCGTGATGGACGACGCGGGTTCGAATCCTCACGCTACCACTCGGATTTTTCAGTCACCGCCGAGTGGCTTAAAACTACCCACATGCTGTCCTGAAGACCACCCATCAACCCGGACTCTAGAGGAAGCCGTCCAAGCGAATCAAGAACGAGTTCCGGGGGGCAGCATGAGCCAATGCAAGATGGCGCCACTATAAACACTCGCCTGCGCCAGAACGGGCTGGGCCGACCATCAGGCCCCACCTGGAAGAAGCCTTGGGCCGACCATCAGGCCCCACCGGGAAGATGCCTACCGGCGCGACAGGCAACAACGTAAAAAAAAAAAATATATATATATATATATATATATATATATATATATATATATATATATATATATATATATATATATATATATATATATATATATACTATTTACATCATTTTATATGTATTTTGTATGTATATTTTCATAGAAATTTACTCTATTTTATGTGTATTCGTATATATATTTTGATACAAATTTACATTATTGATGTGTATTTTGCATATGTATTTCAAAACAAATTTACTTTATTGTGTATGCATTTTGTATATTTATTTCAATACATATTTAATTATTTCATGTGTATTTTTGTATATATATTTTTATGCATATATGCGTTATTATATGGGTATTTTGCATCTTTATTTTCAATCAAATTTAAATTATTTTATTGATGTTCTGTTTATTTATTTTGATACGATTTAACATTATTCTATGTGTATTTTTTATATATATTTTTATACATATTTACATTATTTAATGTATATTTTGTATATATATTTTATCCAAATTTACGTTATTTTTTGTGTATCTGTTTATATATTTTCATACAAATTTACATTATCTTATGTGTATTTTGTATATGTATTTCAATACAAATTTGCCTAACTTTATGTGAATTTTGCATATCTATTTTCAAACAAATTTAAATTATTTTTTGTGTATTTTTGTATTTATTTTTATTCAAATTTTTGTTATTTTATTTGAATTTTGTATATATATTTTCCTACACATATACATTCCTTTATTATAATCTTGTCTATTTATTTTGATACGACTTTACATTATTTTGTGTATTTTGTATATATATTTTTCTACGTATTTACATTATTTTATGTGTATTTTGTATATATATTTTAATAAAAATTTACATTATTTTATTGTGTGTATTCCTATTTATTTTGATACAAATTTTATACAAATTCATGTTATTTTATGTGTATTTGTATATATATTTTCATAAAAATTTATATTATTTTACGTGTATTTTTACATATTTTTCACTACAAATTTACCTTATTTTATGATTATATTTTATATATTTATTTCATCCAATTTAAAATTATTTTATGTGTATATTTGTATTTGTATTTACGTAATTTTATGTGTATTTTCTATATATATTTTCATCCAAAATTACATTATTTTATTGGTATTTTCTTTATTTAACTCGATACGAATTTAGATTTTTTCATAGGTATTTTGTATACATATGTTTATAATCATTTACATTATGTAATGTGTGTTTTATATATATTTTTTAATGAAATTTATTTTATGTGCATTTTTTACATATATTTTTATAGAAATTTATTTATTTTATGTGTATTTTGTATATGTTTTCTCATAAAAATTTACATTATTTTATTGGTATTTTGTTTATTTATTTTGATACGAATTACATGATTATATGTGTATTTTGTATATATTTTTTTATACGTAATTACATTATTTAATGTGTATTTTGTTTATATATTTTTATATAAAATTTACGTAATTATGTGTATTTGTAAAAATATTTTGATACAAATTTACTTTATTTTATGTATTTTGTACATATATTTCAATTCAAATTAAGCTTACTTTGAGTGTATTTTGTATATCTATTTTCATACATATTCTGTGTACTTCTGTGTATCTTTGTATATTGTTTTATATAAATTTACCTTATTTTATGTGCATTTTGTATATTTATATTTATACAAATATGCAAAATACATATAAAACAATGTAAATTTCTTTCAAAATATATATACGAATACACATAAAATAACGTAGATTTCTATAAAAAATATATATACAAAATACACATAAAATGAAGTAAATACGTATAAGAAAATGTATACAAAATACACATAAAATAATGTAAATTCGTATCAAAATAAATAAACAAAATGCCAATAAAAGAATGTGTACTTGTATAAATATAAATATACAAAATACACATAAAATAACGTAAAATTGTATAAAACTATATACAAAAATAAACAAAAATAATTAAATTTGTATGAAAATAGATATACAAAAGACACATAAAAGAAGCTAAATTAGAATTGAAATAAATATAGAAAATACATAAAATAATGCAAATTTGTATCAAAATATATATATATATATATATATATATATATATATATATATATATATATATATATATATATATATATATATATATATATATATATATATATATATATATATATATATATATATATATATATATATATATATATATATATATATATATATATATATATATATATATATATATATATATATATATATATATATATATATATATATATATATATATATATATATATATATATATATATATATATATATATATATATATATATATATATATATATATATATATATATATATATATATTTATATATATTTATTTATTTTGATACGAATTTACATTATTTTATGTGTATTTTGTATATATATTCTTCTATGTATTTACATTATTTAATGTGTATTTTGTATATATATTTTCATTAAAATTTTCGTTATTTTATTGTGTGTATTCGTATATATTTTGATACAGATTTACTTTATTTTATGTGTTTTTTGCATATCTATTTCAATAAAAATCTACCTTATTGTATGTGTATTTTGTATATTTATTTTAATACAAATTTAATTATTTTATGTGTATTTTTGTATATATATTTTTTTTAAATATGAGTTATTATATGGGTATATTGCATCTTTAATTTTATAAATTTTTACATTACGTACATATCTTTTATACGTATTTACATTATTTAATGTGTATTTTGTTTATATATTTTTATACAAATTTACGTTATTATATGTGTATTTGAATATATATTTTGATACAAATTTACATTATTTTATGTATTTTCTATATTTATTTCAATTCAAATTTAGCTTATTTTATGTGTCTTTTGTATATCTATTTTCATACGATTATTTTTTTTTGTTTATTTTTGTATATAGTGTTATACAATTTTACGTTATTTTATGTGTATTTTGTATAAATATATTTATACAAGTGCACATTCTTTTATTGGCATTTAGTTTATTTATTTTGATACGAATTTACATTATTTTATGTGTATTTTGTATACATTTTCTTATACGTATTTACTTCATTTTATGTGTATTTTGTATATATTTTTTATATAAATCTACGTTATTTTATGTGTATTCGTATATATATTTTGAAAGAAATTTACATTGTTTTATACGTATTTTGCATATCTATTTCAATACAAATTTACCTTATTGTATGATCATTTTGTATATCTATTGTAATACAAATTTAAATATTTAATGTGTATTTCGGTATATATATTTTCATAAAAAATGCGTGTTTTTATGGGTATTTTGCATCTTTATTTTCATACAAATTTACATAATTTTATTAATATTCTGTGTATTTATTTTTATACTATTTTACATTATTCTATTTGTCGTTTGTATATATTTTTTTTTATACATATTTACAATATTTAGTGTGTATTTTATATATATATTTCATACAAATTTGTTTATTTGTTTATATATTTTCATTCAAATTTACATTATTTTATGTGTATTTTGTATATGTATTTCAATACAAATTTACCTAATTTTATGTGTATTTTGTATATTAATTTTCATACAAATTTAAATAATTTTTTGTGTATTTTTGTATAGAGTTTTATACAAATTTACAATATTTAATGTGTATTTTGTATATCTATTTTCATACAAATACACATTCTTTTATTGATATTTTGTTTATTTATTTTGACACGAATTTACATTATTTAATGTGTATTGTGTATATATATTTTTATACGTATGTACGTCATTTCATCTATTTTTTGTATATATATTTCTATAGAAATCTACGTTATTTTATGTGTATTCGTATATATATTTTGAAACAAATATACATTGTTTTATATATATATATATATATATATATATATATATATATATATATATATATATATATATATATATATATATATATATATATATATATATATATATATATTCCTACAAATATACATTCTTTTATTGGAATTTTGTTTATTTATTTTGATACGAATTTACATTATTTTATGTGTATTTTGTATATGTATTTTTCTACGTATTTACATTATTTTATGTGTATTTTGCATTTCTATTTCACTACAAATTTACCTATTTATTGTATATGTGTATTTTGCATATTTATTTTAATACAAATTTAATTATTTGATGTATATTTTGTATATATATTTTTATACAAATTTACGTTATTTTATGTGTATTTTGTATATCTATTTTATTTTGAATTTACATTATTTTATGTGTATTTATATATATATTTATATAAATTTATTTATATTTATGTATTTATATATATATTTATACAAATTTATTATTTTATGTGTATTTTGTATATATATTTTATATATATATATATTTATATATATATATTTATATATATTTATATATATATATATATATACATATTTACATTATTTAATGTGTATTTTGTATATATATTTCATACAAATTTACGTTATTTTAAATGTATTTTTTATATATTTTTTTCAAACTTACATTATTTTATGTGTATTTTGTATATGTATTACAATACAAATTTGCCTAATTTTATGTGTATTTTGCATATCTATTTTCAAACAAATTTAAATAATTTTTGTGTGTTTTTATATATATTTTTATACAAATTTTAGTTATTTTATTTGTATTTTCTATACATATTTTCCTACAAATATACATTCTTTTAATGGAATTTTATCTATTTATTCTGATACGAATCTACTTTATTTTATGTGTATTTTGTATATATATTTTTCTACGTATTTACATTATTTTATGTGTATTTTGTATATATATTTTCATAAAAATTTACTTAATTTTATTGTGTGTATTCGTATATAATTTGATACAAATTTTATACAAATTCAATTATTTTATATGTATTTGTATATATATTTTCATACAAATCTACATTATTTTATGTGCATTTTTGCATATATTTCATTACAAATTTACCTTATTTTATGTTTATTTTGAATATTTATTTCCTTCAATTTTAAATTATTTTATGTGTATATATATATTTGTATTTAGGTTATTTTATGTGTATTTTCTATATATATTTTCAAAAATTACATTATTTTATTGGTATTTTGTTAGTTTATTCGATAAATTTAGATTATTTCATAGGTATTTTGTATACATATTTTTATACGCATTTACATTATTTAATGTGTGTTTTGTATATTTATTTACATGCAAATTTACTTTATTTTATGTGTATTTGTATCAAAATATTTTTACAAATACACATATAATTACGTAAATTTTATATAAAAATATATAAACAAAATTCACATTAAATAATGTAATTACGTATAAAAAATATATACAAAATACACATATAATCATGTAATTCGTATCAAAATAAATAAACAAAATACCAATAAAATAATGTAAATTTTTATGAGAAAACATAATTATACAAAATACACATAAAATAAATAAATTTCTATAAAAATATATGAACAAAAATGGACATAAAATAAATTTGCCTTAAAAAATATATACAAAACACACATTACATAATGCAAATGAGTATAAACATCTGTATACAAAATACCTATGAAAAAATCTAAATTCGTATCGAGTTAAATAAAGAAAATACCAATAAAATAATGTAATTTTTTATGAAAATATATATAGAAAATACACATAAAATTACGTAAATACAAATACAAATATACACAAAATAGTTTAAAATTGAATGAAATAAATATACAAAATAATCATAAAATAAGGTAGATTTGTAATGAAAAATATGAAAAAATACCCGTAAAATAATATAAATTTGTATGAAAATATATATACAAATACACATAAAATAACATGAATTTGTATAAATTTTTTATCAAAATAAATAGGAATACACACAATAAGATAATGTAAATTTTTATTAAAATATATATACAAAATAACCAGAAAATAATTTAAATACGTAGATAAATATACATACAAAATACATAAAATAATGTAAACTCGTATCAAAATAAATAATCAAAATTATAATAAAAGATTGTATATTTGTAGGAAAATATATATACAAAATACAAATAAAATAACTAAAATTTGTATATAAATAAATACAAAAATACACAAAAATAAATTAAATTTGTTTGAAAGTAGATATTCAAAATACACATAAATTTAGGCAAATTCATATTGAAATACATATACAAAATACACATAAAATAATGTAAATTTGTATGAAAATAGTTATACAAAATACACATAGAATAATGTTAAATCGTATCAAAATAAATAAACAGAGTATCAATAAAATAATTTAAATTTGTATGAAAATAAAGATGCAAAATACCCATATAATAACGCATATATATATGCATAAAAATATATATACAAAAATACACATGAAATGATTATATTTGTATTAAAATAAATATACAAAATGCATATACAATAAAGTAAATTTGTATTGAAATACATATGCAAAATACACCTAAAATAATGTAAATTCGTATCAAAATAAACAAACAAAATTCCGTTAAAGAACGTATATTTGTAGGAAAATAAATATACAAAATACACATAAAATAACGAAAATTTGTATAAAAAAATATACAAAAAAAAATCAATTTTTATGAAAATTGATATACAAAATACACATTAATTAGTTAAATTTGTACAAATTTGTACATGTACAAAATACACATAAAATAATGAAAATTTGTATGAAATGAAAACAAATACTCATAAAATAACGTACATTTCTATTAAATATATATACAAAAAACACATAGAAAATAAAAAAAAATCGTATCAAAATAAATACACAAAATATCAATAAAATAATGTAAATTTGTATGAAAATGAAGATGCAAAATACCAATAAAATAAAGCATATTTTTAAAAAAATACATATACATAAATACACATTCAATAATTAGATTTGTATTAAAATTAATATACAAAATGCATATACAATAAAGTAAATTTTTATTAAAAAAAATATGCAAAATACACATAAAACAATGGAAATTTGTTTCAAAATATATATACGAATACACATAAAATAACGCAGATTTCTATGGAAATATATATACAAAATGCACTTGAGATGCTGTAAATACGTATAAAAATATATATACAAAATAGACATTAAATAATGTAAATTCGTGTCAAAATAAATAAACAAAATATCAATAAAAGAATTTGTATTTGTATGAAAATAGATATACAAAATACACGTAAAATAACGTAAATTTGTATAAAACTATATACACAAATACACAAAAATAATTTAAATTTCTTTGAAAATAAGTATACAAAATACACAAAAAATTAGGTAAATTTGTATTGAGATACATTTACAAAATACACATAAAATAATGTAAATTTGAATGAAAATATATAAACAAATACACTTAAAATAACGTAAATTTGTATAAAATATATATACAAAATACACATTAAGTAACGTAAATATGTATAAAAAAAATATATACAAAACCCAAATAGAATAATGTAAAATCGTAACAAAATAAATACACAGAATATTAATAAAATAATGTAAATTTGTATGAAAACAAAGGAGCAAAATATCCATAATATAACGCTTTTTTTTTAATATATATACCAAAAGACATACAAAAAATTAAAATTTGTATTAAAATAAATATACAAAATGCACATACACTAAGGTAAATTTATATTGATATGCAAAATACATATAAAGGAATGTAAAATTTGTTTCAAAATATATATACGAATACACATAAAATAACGTAGATTTCTATAAAAATATATATACAAAATACACATAAAATGAAGTAAATACGTATAAAAAAATGTACACAAAATACAAATAAAATAATGTAAATTCGTATCAAAATAAATAAAAAAAATATCAATAAAAAAATGTGTATTTGTATAAAAATAAATATACAAAATACACATAAAATATCGTAAATTTATATAAAACTATATACAAAAATACACAAACGTAGTTAAATTTGTATGAAAATAGATATACAAAATACATAAAATAGACTAAATTTGAATTGAAATATATATATATATATATATATATATATATATATATATATATATATATATATATATATATATATATATATATATATATATATATATATATATATATATATATATATATATATATATATATATATATATCTATATATATATATATATATATATATATATATATATATATATTTACAAAATACATCAAATAATGTAAATTTGTATCAAAATATCTATACAAATACACATAAAATAACGTAAATTTGTATAAAAACACATAAACAAAATACACATTAAATAATGTAAATACGTATGAAAAAATATGTAGACAATACACATATAATCATGTAATTCGTATCAAAATAAATAAACAAAATACCAATAATATAATGTAAATTTGTATGAGAAAACATATACAAAATACATATAAAATAACGATAATTTCTTTAAAAATATATGTACAAAAATGCACATCAAATAAAGTAAATTTGCATCAAAATATATATACAAAATACACATTAAATAATGTAAATGCGTATAAAAAAATGTATAAAAAATACCTTTGAAATAATCTAAATTCGTATCGAATTAAATTAACAAAATACCAATAAAATATTATAGTTTTGGATGAAAATGTATTTAGAAAATACAAATAAAATAACCTAAATACAAATACAAATATACACATAAAATAATTTAAAATTGCATGAAATGAATATATGAAACAAACATAAAATAAGGTAAATTTGTAATGAAATATATGAAAAAATACACATAAAACAATTTAAATTTGTATGAAAATATGTATTCAAATACACAATAAAATAACGTAAATTTTTACCAAAATATATATCCAAAATACACATAAAATAATGTAAATACGTAAAAACATATATATACAAAATACACATAAAGTAATGGAAATTCGTATCAAAATAAATAAACAAAATTGCAATAATAGAATGTATATATATAGGAAAATATATATACAAAATACAAATAAAATAACTAAAATTTGTATAAAAATTTATACAAAAATATGCAAAAATAATTTAAATTTTTTTGAAAATAGATAGGCAAAATAACATAAAATTAGGCAAATTTGGATTGAAATACATATAAAAAACACTCATAAAATAATGTAAATCTATATGAAAATATATAAACAATGTATTTAAATACATTTACAAAATACACATCAAATAGTGTAAATTTGAAATAAAATATATATACAACTACACTTAAATTAACGTAAATTTGTATAAAATATATATATATAAAATCACATTAAATAATGTAAATATATATACAAAAATATATACAAAACACAAATAGAATAATGTAAAATCGTATCAAAATAAATAAACAGAATATTAATAAAATAATGTAAATTTGTATGAAAATTAAGATGCAAAATACCCCCAAAATAGCGCATTTTTTATAAAAATATATATACCAAAACACACATAAAATATTTGAATTTGTATTAAAATAAATATACGAAATGCACACATAATAAGGTAAATTTGTATTGAAATAGATATGCAAAATACATATAAAACAATGTAAAATGCAAAATATATATACGAATACACATAAAATAACGCATATTTTATAAAGATATATTTACAAAATACACATAAAATGAAGTAAATACGTATAAAAAAATAAAAGAATGTGCACTTGTATAAATATAAATCTACAAAATCCACATAAAATAACGTAAAATTGTATAAAACTATACCCCCCCAAAAAAAAAAAAATTTGTATGAAAATAGATATACAAAAGACACATAAAATAAGCTAAATTTGAATTGAAATAAATATAGAAAATACATAAAATAATGTAAATTTGTATCAAAATATATATTCAAATACACTTATAATAACGTAAATTTGTATCAAAATATATAAACAAAATACACATTAAATAATGTAAATACGTATAAAAGATATGTACGTAATGTAAAAATTTATAAAATTAAAGATGCAATATACCCATAAAATAACTCATATTAAAAAAATATATATATACAAAAATACACATAAAATAATTAAATTTGTATTACAATAAATATACAAAATACACATACAGTAAGGTAGATTTTTATTGAAATAGATATACAAAAAACATAAAATAAAGTAAATTTGTATCAAAATATATACGAATACACACAATAAAATAATGTAAATTTTATGAAAATATATATACAAAATACACATTAAATAATGTAAATACATAGAAAAATATATATACAAAATACACATAAAATAATGTAAATTTGTATGAAACTATATAAACAAAAACACATAAGATAACGTAAATTTCCATAAAATATATGTACAAAATAGACATTAAATAATGTAAATATGCCAAAAAATATGTATACAAAATACACAGAATAACGTAAAATCGTATCAAAATAAATAAACAGACTATCAATAAAATAATGTACATTTGTATGAAAATAAAGATGCAAAATACCCATATAATAACGCATATTTGTTTAAAAATATATATACAAAAATACACATAAAATAATTATATATGTATCAAAATAAATATACAAAAGACACATACAATAAAGAAAATATATATACGAATACACATAAAATAGAGTAAATTTCTATAAAAATATATAATAAAAATACATATCTATATATATATATATATATATATATATATATATATATATATAGATATATATATATATATATATATATATATATATATATATATATATATATATATATATATATATATATATATATACATATATATATATATATATATATATATATATATATATATATATATATATATATATATATATATATATATATATATATCAAATACCTAAAATAATGAAAATTGTATCAAAATCAATAAAAAAATTTGATAAAAGAACGTACAAATTTACATTATTTTATGTGTATTTTGTACATGTATTTATATATTTTGAAACAAATTTACATTGTTTATATGTATTTTGCATATCTCTTTTTGTGTATTCTGTATATATTTTTGTTATACATAGAATAATGTAAAATCGTATCAAAATAAGTACACAGAATATCAATAAAATAATTTATATTTGTATGAAAATAAAGATGCAAAATACCCATAAAATAAAACATATTTTTTTTAAAAATACATATACAAATAATTAAATTTGTATTAAAATTAAAATACAAAATGCACATACAATAAGGTAAATTTGTATTGAAAAAAAACTAAAAATACAAAAAAATCATTGTAAATTTGTTTCAAAATATATATACGAATACACATAAAATAACGTTGATTTCTATAGGAATATATATACAAAATACACTTGAAATGATGTAAATACGTATAAAAATATATATACAAAATACACATTAAATACTGTAAATTCGCGTCAAAATAAATAAACAAAATATCAATAAAAGAATGTGTATTTGTATGAAAATAGATATACAAAATACATATAAAATAACCTAAATTTGTATCAAACTATATACAAAAATACACAAAAATATTTTAAATTTGTATGAAAATAAATATACAAAATACATATAAAATTAGGTAAATTTGTATTGAAATACATACACAAAATACACATAAAATAATGTAAATTTGAAAGAAAATACATAAACAAATACACTTAAAATAACGTAAATTTGTATAAAAAAAATATGTACAAAACACAAATAGAATAATGTACAATCGTATCAAAATAAATACACAGAATATTAATAAAATAATGTAAATTTTTATGAAAATAAAGAAGCAAAATACCCATAAAATAACGCATTTTTTTTATTTATAAAAATATATATACCAAAATACACATAAAAAAATTAGATTTGTATTAAAATAAATATACAAAAAACACATACCATAAGGTAAATTTGTATTGAAATAGATATGGAAAATACATATAAAACAATGTAAATTTGTTTCAAAATATATATACGAATACATATAAAATAATGTAGATTTCTATAAAAATATATATACAAAATACACATAAAATGAAGTAAATACGTATAAAAAAATGTATACAAAATACACATAAAATAATGTAAATTCGTATCAAAATAAATAAACAAAATACCAATAAAAGAATGTGTATTTGTATAAATATAAATATACAAAATACACATAAAATAACGTAAATTTATATAAAACTATATACAAAATTACACAGAAGTAATTAAATTTGTATGAAAATATATACAAAATACACACAAAATAAGCTAAATTTGAATTGAAATATATATACAAAATACATGAAATAAAGTAAATTTGTATGAAAATATTTATACAAATACACATATAATAACGTAAATTTGTATGAAAATATATAAACAAAATACACATTAAATAATGTAAATACGTATAATAATATATGTACAAAATACACATGTAATCATGTAATTCGTATCAAAATAAATAAAAAAAATACCAATAAAATAATATAAATTTGTATGAGTAAACGTGTATGTTGCATATTTTTTTAATACAAATTTACCTTATTATATACGCATTTTGTATATTAATTTTAATACAAATTTAATTATTCGATGTATATTTTTGTATCTGTATTTTTATAAACATATGCTTTATTTTTTGGGTATTTTGCATCTTTATTTTCATACAAATTTATATTATTTTATTGATATTCTGCTCATTCATTTTGATACGAATTGACATTATTCTATGTGTATTTTGTATATATTTTTCATACAAATTTACGTTATTTTATGTGTATTTGTTTATATATTTTGACACAAATTTACAATATTTTATGGGTGTTTTGTATATACATTTCAAAAGAAATTTACCTAGTTTTATGTGTATTTTGTATATCTATTTTCATACAAACTCAAATTATTTCTATGTATTTTTGTATATATTTTAATACAAATTTTAGTTATGTTATGTGTATTTTGTAAATTTATTTTCATTCAAATATATATTATTCTATTGATGTTTTATTGATTTATATTGATACGAATTTACATTATTTTATATGTACTTTGTATATATATATATATATATATATATATATATATATATATATATATATATATATATATATATATATATATATATATATATATATATATATATATATATATATATATATATATATATATATATATATATATACGCTTTTACATTATTTAATATTTATTTTGAATATATATTTTTATACAAATTCATGGTATTTTATGTGTATTTGTATATATATTTTCATATAAATTTACATTATTTTATGTGTATTTTGTACATATATTTTATTACAAATCTACCTTATTTTACGTTTATTTTGTATGTGTATTTTGAATATTTATATTTATCCAAATACACATTCTTTTATTGGTATTTTGTTTATTTATTTTAATTCGAATTTACATTATTTTATGTGTATTTTGTATACATTTTTTTATACGTATTTACTTAATTTTATGTGTATTTTGTATATATATTTTTATAGAAATCTACGTTTTTTTATTTGTATTCGTATATATCTTTTGAAACAAATTTACATTGTTTTATATGTATTTTTGCATATCTCTTTCAATACAAATTTACCTTATTGTATGTGCATTTTGTATATTTATTTCAATGCAGATTTAAATATTTTATGTGTATTTTGGTATATATGTTTTTATAAGAAATGCGCTATTTTATGGGAATTTTGCATCTTTATTTTCATACAAATTTACATTATTTTATTAATATTCGGTGTATTTATTTTGATACGATGTTACATTATTCTATTTGTTTTTTGTATATACTTTTATACATATTTACATTATTTAATGTGTATCTTGCATATATATTTGATACAAATTTATTATCTATTATCTATTTTCATACAAATACATTCTTTTCATGATATTTTGTTTATATATATTGACACCAATATACAGTTTTTGATATATATTTTTTATATATATTTTTATACTTATTTACATAAATTAATATCTATTTTATATATATATATATATATATATATATATATATATATATATATATATATATATATATATATATATATATATATATATATATATATATATATATATATATATATATATCTATATATTATAGAAACTTTTTTTTTTTATGTATTCGTATATATATTTTGAAACAAATTTACATTGTTTTATATGTATTTTTGAATATCTCTTTCAATACAAATTTACCTTACTGTATATGCATTTTGTATATTTATTTCAATACAAATTTAAATATTTTATGTGTATTTTGGTAAATATATTTTTATAAAAAATGCGATAATTTTTGTGAATTTTGCATCTTTATTTTCATACAAATTTCCATTATTTTATTGATATTCTGTGTATTTATTTTGATACGATTTTACATTATTCTATTTGTTTTTTGTATATATTTTTTTATACACATTTACATTATTTAATGTGTATCTTGCATATATATTTTATACAAATTTACGTTATTTTAAGTGTATTTGTTTATATATTTTCATTCAAATTTACATTATTTGATGTGCATTTTGTATATGTATTTCAATACAAATTTATCTAATTTTATGTGTATTTTGTAGATTTCTTTTCAAACAAATTTAAATTATTTTTGTGTATTTTTGTATATAGTTTTATACAAATTTAGGTTATTTTATGTACGCATTTACATTATTTAGTGTGTGTGTTTTGTATTTATATTTTTATGCAAATTTACTTTATTTTATATGCATTTTTGTACATATATTTTTATAGAAATTTGCGTTATTTGTATATGTTTTCTCATACAAATTTACATTATTTTATTGCTATTTTGTTTATTTATTTTGATTCGAATTACATGATTATATGTGCATTTTGTAAATATTTTTTATACGTATTTACATTACTTAATGTGTATTTTGTTTATATATTTTTAAACAAATCTACGTTATTATATGTATTTGTATAAATATTTTGATACAGATTTACATTATTTTATGTATTTTGTATGTACATTTCAATTTAAATTTAGCTTATTTTAGCTGTATTTTATATATATTTTCATACAAATTTAATTAATCCTGTGTATTTTTGTATATAGTTTTATACAAATCTACGATATTTTATGTGTATTTTGTGTATTTATATTTATACAAATACACATTCTTTTACTGGTATTTTGTTTATTTATTTTGATACGATTTTTATGTATATTTTGTATTCATTTTTGTATACGTATTTACTTCATTTTATGTGTATTTTGTATATATTTTTATAGAAATCTACGTTAATTTATGTGTATTCGTATATATATTTTGAAACAAATTTACATTGTTTTATATGTATTTTGCATATCTATTTCAATACAAATTTACCTTATAGTATGTGCATTTTTTATATTTATTTTATTACAAATTTTAATATTTTATGTGTATTTTGGTATATATATTTTTATAAAAAATGCGTTATTTTATGGCTATTTTGCATCTTTATTTTCATACAAATTTGCATTATTTTATTAATATTCTGTGTATTTATTTTTGATACGATTTTACATTATTCTATTTGTGTTTTGTATATATTTTTTATACATATTTACATTATTTAATGTGTAATTTGTATATATATTTGATACAAATTTACGTTATTTTAAGTGTATATGTTTATATATTTTCATTAAAATTTCCATTATTTTATTTGTATTTTGTATATGTATTTCAATACAAATATACCTAATTTTATGTGTATTTTGAATATTTATTTTCATACAAATTTAAATTATTTTTGTGTATTTTTGTATATAGTTTTATACAAACTTAGGTTATTTTATGAGTATTTTGTATATCTATTTTCATACATATACACATTCTTTTATTGATATTTTGTTTATTTATTTTGACGAGAATTTAAATTATTTAATGTGTATTTTGTATATATATATATATATATTTTTATACGTATTTACATTCTTTCATGTGTATTTTGTATATATATTTCTATAGAAATCTACGTTATTTTATATGTATTCTTATATAGATTTTTAAACAAATTTACACTTCTATGTGCATTTTGTATATTTTTTCAATACAAATTTACCTTATTGTACGTGCATTTTGTATATTAATTTTAATACAAATTTAATTATTCTATGTGTTTTTTTGTATATGTATTTTTAAAAAAATATGCTTTATTTTATGGGTATTTTGCATCTTTATTTTCATACAAAATTATATTATTTTATTGATATTCTGTGTATTTATTTTGATACGATTTTACATTATTCTATGTATATTTTGAATATCTATTTTATACAAATGTACGTTATTTTATGTGAATTTGTTTTCATTTCATACAAATTTACATTATTTTATGTGTGTTTTGTACATGTATTTAAATACAAATTTAACTAACTATATGTGTATTTTGTAGATCTATTTTCATAAAAAATGCTTTTTTTTGTATATATTTTTATTCAAATTTTCGTGATTTTATGTGTATTTTGTATATTTATTTCCCTATAAATATAAGTTCTTTTATCGGAATTTTGTTTATTTATTTTGATACGAATTTTATTTTTTTTAGGTGTATTTGATATATATATTTTATACTTATTTACATAATTTTATATGTATTTTGAATATATATTATCATAGAAATTTACTCTATATGTTTATACAAAAAAACACAAAAATAATTTAAATTTGTATGAAAATAAATATACAAAATACACATAAAATTAGGTAAATTTGTATTTAAATACATATACAAAATACACTTAAAATAATGTAAATTTGAAAGAAATTATATAAACAAATACACTTAAAATAACGTTAATTTGTATAAAATATATATAAAAATACACATTAAATAATGAAAATATGTATAAAAAAATATATACAAAACACAAATAGTATAATATAAAATCGTATCAAAATATATACACAGAATATTAATAAAATAATGTACATTTGTATGAACACTAAGATGCAAAATATCTATAAAATAACGCATTTTTTATAAAAATTATATATACCAAAATACACATAAAATATTTTAATTAGTATTAAAATAAATATACAAAATGCAAATACGATAGGGTAAATTTGTATTGAAATAGATATGCAAAATACATGTAAAACAATGTAAATTTGTTTCAAAATATATATACGAACACACAAAACATAACCGATATTTATATAAATATATATATATATATATATATATATATATATATATATATATATATATATATATATATATATATATATATATATATATATATATATATATATATATATATATATATATATATATATATATAAAATATACAAAATAAAAATAAGTAAATTTGAATTGAAATATATATACAAAATACATAAAATAAAGTAAATTCGTTTCAAAATATTTTTAACAAATACACATATAATAACGTAAATTTGTAAAAAAATATATAAACAAAATACACATTAAGTAATGTAAATACGTATAAAAAAAATATTTACAAAATACATAAATAATCAAGTCATTCGCATCAAAATAAATAAACAAAAAACTAATTAAATAATGTAAATTTGTATGAAAAAACATATACAAAATACACATAAAATAACGTTTTAGGTTTCTATAAAAATATATGTACAAAAATGCACATAAAATTAGTTTGCTTAAAAAAATATATACAAAACACACATTAGATAATGTAAATGAGTATAAAAATATGTATACAAAATACCTATGAAATAATCTAAACTCGTATCGAGTTAAATTAAGAAAATAGCAATAAAATAATGTAATTTTGGATGAAAATATATATAGAAAACACACATAAAATAACCTAAATACAAATACAAATATACACATTAAATAATTTAAAATTGAATGAAATAAATATACAAAATAAACATAAAATAAGGTAAATTTGTAATAAAATATATGTAAGAATACACATAAAATAATATCAATGTGTATGAAAATATATATACAAATACACATAAAATAACATGAATTTGTATAAAAAAAATTTCAAAATATATACGAATACACACAATAAAATAACGTAAATTTTTATGAAAATGTATATATAAAATACACATAAAATAATTTAAATACGTAGAATATATATACAAAATACATAAAATAATGTAAATTCGTAAAAAATTAAATACACAAAATTCCAATAAAAGAATGTATATTAATAGGAAAATATATATACAAAAAACAAATAAAATAACTAAAATTTGTATAAAAATATATACAAAAAAACACAAAAATAATTTAAATTTGTTTGAAAATAGATATGCAAAATACACATAAAGTTAGCAAATTTGTATTGAATACATATACAAAACTCACAGAAAATAATGTAAATTTGTATAAAAATATATAAACAAATCATATAAAATAACGTAAATTTGGATAAAATATATATACAAAATATACATTAAATATTTTAAATATGTATAAAAATATATTATATTATATATATTTTTATTGATATTTGCGTTATTTATGTGTATTTTGTATATGTTTTCTCATAGAAACTTACATTATTTTATTAATATTTTGTATTTATTTTGATACGAATTTACATTATTTTATTTTGTCAATTTTTTTTATACATATTTACATTATTTAATGTGTTTTGTATATATATTTTATACAAATTTACGTTATTTTAAGTCTATATGTTTATATATTTTCATTCAAATTTACATTATTTTATGTGTATTTTGTATATGTATTTCAATACAAATTTACCTAATTTTATATGTTTTTTGTATATTTATGTTTATACAAGTTTAGGCTATTTTATGTGGATTTTGTATATCTATTTTCATTCAAATACACATTCCTTTCATGATATTTTGTTTATTTATTTTGACACGAATTAACATTATTTAATGTGTATTTTGTATATATATTTTTATACGTATTTACATTATTTGAAGTGTATTTTGTATATATATTTCTTTAGAAATCTGCGTTATTTTATGTGTATTCGTATATATATATATATATATATATATATATATTTATATATATATATATATATATATATATATATATATATATGTATTTTGCATATTTTTTCAATACAAATTTACCTTATTGTATGTGCATTTTGTATATTAATTTTAATACAAATTTGATTAATCTATGTGTATTTTTGTATATGTATTTTTATAAAAATATGCTTTATTTTATGGGTAATTTGCATCTTTATTTTCATACAAATTTACATTATTTTATTGATATTCTGTTTATTTATTTTGATATGATTTTACATTATTCTATGTGTATTTTGTATATATATTTTATATATATATATATATATATATATTTTTTTTACAGCAAAGGAGACAGTTCAAGGGCACAAAAAAAGTAAACATTAATAAAAAAGGCCCGCTACTCGCTGCTCCTAAAAGAATCCAAAGAGGTGGCCGAAAGATAGGTCAGTTTCGGGAGGATAGGTGTCCTGATACCCTCCTCTTGAAAGAGTTCAAGTCGTAGGCAGGAGGAAATACAGATGAAGGAAGATTGTTCCAGAGTTTACCAGCGTGAGGGATGAAAGAGTGAAGATGCTGGTTAACTCTTGCATAAGGGGTTTGGACAGTATAGGGATGAGCATGAGTAGAAAGTCGAGTGCAGCGGGGCCGCGGGAGGGGGGGAGGCATGCAGTTAGCAAGTTCAGAAGAGCAGTCAGCGTGGAAATATCGATAGAAGATAGAAAGAGAGGCAATATTGCGGCGGAATTTAAGAGGTAGAAGACTATCAGTATGAGGAGAGCTGATGAGACGAAGAGCCTTAGCCTCCACTCTGTCCAGAAGAGCTGTGTGAGTGGAGCCCCCCCACACATGAGATGCATACTCCATACGAGGGCGGACAAGGCCCCTGTATATGGACAGCAACTGTGCAGGGGAGAAGAACTGGCGGAGACGGTACAGAACGCCCAGCCTCGAGGAAGCTGATTTAGTAAGAGATGAGATATGAAGTTTCCAGTTGAGATTTTGAGTTAAGGATAGACCGAGGATGTTTAGTGTTGAGGAAGGTGATAGCTGGGTGTTGTCAAACAATAGGGGATAGTTGTTTGGAAGATTGTGTCGAGTGTATAAGTGGAGAAACTGTGTTTTTGAGGCGTTGAAGGACACCAGGTTCTTCTTGCCCCAATCGGAAATAATAGTAAGGGCTGAGGCTAAGCGTTCTGCAGCCTCCAGCCTTGAGTCGTTAAGTTCCTGAAGGGTGGGTCTTCTATTAAAAGAAGTTGAATAATGCAGAGTGGAATCATCGGCGTAGGAATGGATAGGACAGTTCGTTTTGGAAAGAAGATCATCAATGAACAACAGAAAAAGAGTGGGAGATAGGACAGAACCCTGTGGGACACCACTGTTAATAGATTTAGAGGAAGAACAGTGACCGTCTACCACGGCAGAAATAGAACGGTCAGAAAGGAAACTGGAGATAAAGGTACAGAGAGAAGGATAGAAACCGTAGGAGGGTAGTTTAGAAAGCAAAGATTTGTGCCAGACCCTATCAAAAGCTTTTGATATGTCCAGCGCAATAGCAAAAGTTTCACCGAAGCGGCTAAGAGAGGATGACCAAGAGTCAGTTAAGAAGGCTAGGAGATCACCAGTAGAACGCCCCTTGCGAAGCCCATACTGGCGATCAGATAGAAGGTCAGAAGTGGAAAGGTGCTTTTGAATCTTCCGGTTAAGGATTGATTCAAAAGCTTTAGATAGACAAGAAAGTAAAGCAATAGGACGGTAGTTTGAGGGATTGGAGCGGTCACCCTTCTTAGGTAAAGGCTGTATGAAGGCATACTTCCAGCAAGAAGGAAAGGTAGATGTTGACAGGCAGAGGCGAAAGAGTTTGACCAGGCAGGGTGACAGCACGGAGGCACAGTTTTTAAGGACAATAGGAGGCACTCCATCAGGTCCATAAGCCTTCTGAGGATTGAGGCCAGAGAGGGCATAGAAAACATGTAAATAAGTATAAAAATATATATATCACATACACCTAAAATAATGAAAATTCGTATCAAAATAAATAAACAAAATTCCGATAAAAGAACGTATATTTGTAGGAAAATAAATATACAAAATACACATAAAATTACGAGAATTTGAATAAAAATATATACTAAAATACTCAAAATTAATTTCGATTTGTATGAAAATAGATATACATAATACACATATAATTAGTTAAATTTGCATTTAAATACATGTACAAAATACACATGAAATAATGTAAATTTGTATGAAATGAAAACAAATTCACATAAAATAACGTTCATTTGTATGAAATATATATACAAAATATACATAGAATAATGTAAAATCGTATCAAAAGAAATACACAGAATATCAATAAAATAATGTAAATTTGTATGAAAATAAAGATGCAAAATACTCATAAAATAAAGCAAATATACATACAAAATACACATTAAATACTGTAAATTCGCGTCAAAATAAATAAACCAAATATCAATAAAAGAATGTGTATTTGTATGAAAATAGATATACAAAATACACATAAAATAACCTAAATTTGTATCAAACTATATACAAAAATACACAAAAATATTTTAAATTTGTATGAAAATAAATATACAACATACACATAAAATTAGTTAAATTTGTATTGAAATACATATACAAAATACACATAAAATAATGTAAATTTGAATGAAAAGACATAAACAAATACACTTAAAATAACGTAAATTTGTATAAAAAAATATATACAAAACACAAATAGAATAATGTAAAATCGTATCAAAATAAATACACAGAATATTAATAAAATAATATAAATTTGTATGAAAATAAAGAGGCAAAATACCCATAAAATAACGCATTTTTTTTATTTATAAAAATATATATACCAAAATACACATAAAAAAATTAAATTTGTATTAAAATAAATATATAAAAAACACATACAATAAGGTAAATTTGTATTGAAATAGATATGCAAAATACATAAAAAACAATGAAAATTTGTTTCAAAATATATATACGAATTCACATAAAATAACGTAGATTTCTATAAAAATATATATACAAAATACACATAAAATGAAATAAATACGTATAAAAAAATGTATACAAAATACACATAAAATAATGTAAATTCGTATCAAAATAAATAAAAAAATACCAATAAAAGAATGTGTATTTGTATAAATATAAATATACAAAATACACATAAAATAACGTAAATTTATATAAAACTATACACAAAAATACACAGAAGTATTTTAATTTGTATGAAAATAGATATACAAAATAAGGTAGATTCGTTTCAAATTCAATAAAAAAAATTCAGATAAAAGAACGTATATTTGTAGAAAAAATAAATATACAAAATACACATAAGATAACGAAAATTTGTATGAAAATATATAAAAAAATAAACAAAAATAATTTCAATTTGTATGAAAATAAATAAACAAAATACACATGTATTTTGTATATCTATTTTCACACAAATTTAATTACTTTTGTGTATTTTTGCATATAGTTTTATATAAATTTACGTTATTTTATTTGTATTTTGTATATTTATATTTATACAATACACATTCTTTTATTAGTATTTTCTTTATTTATTTTCATACGAGTTTACATTATTTTATGTGTATTTTGTATACCTTTTTTTATACGTATTTACTTCATTTGATGTGTATTTTGTATATTTATTTTCATAGAAATCTACGTTATTTTATGTGTATTCGTATATATATTTTGAAAAAAATTTACATGGTTTTATGTGTATTTTGCATATCTATTTCAATACAAATTTACCTTATTGTATGTGCATTTTGTATATTTATTTTAATAGAAATTCAAATATTATATGTGTGTCTTGGTATATATATTTTTATAAAAAATGCGTTATTTTATGGGTATTTTGCATCTTAATTTTCATACAAATTTACATTATTTTATTAATATTCTGTGTATTTATTTTGATACGATTTTATATTATTCTATTTGTGTTTTGTATATATTTTTTTTATACATATTTACATTATTTAATGTATATTTTTTATATATATTTTATACAAATTTACGTTATTTTAAGTGTATTTGTTTATATATTTTCATTCAAATTTACATTATTTTATGTGTATTTTGTAAATGTATTTCAATACAAATTTACCTAATTTTATGAGTATTTTGTATATTTATTTTCATACAAATTAAAATTATTTTCGTGTATTTTTGTATATAGTTTTATACAAATTTAGGTGATTTTATGTGTATATTGTATATCTATTTTCATACAAATATACATTCTTTTATTGATATTTTGTTTATTTATTTTGACGCGAATTTACATTATTTAATGTGTATTTTATATATATATTTTTATACGTGTTTACATCATTTGATGTGTATTTTGTATATATATTTCTATAGAAATCTACGTTGATTTATGAGTATTCGTAAATAGATTTTGAAATAAATTTACACTGTTTTATGTGTATTTTGCATATTTTTTCAATACAAATTTACCTTATTGTATATGCATTTTGTATATTAATTTTAATACAAATTTAATTATGCTATATGTATTTTTGTATATGTATTTTTATAAAAATATGCTTTATTTTATGGGTATTTTGCATTTTTATTTTCATACAAATTTACATTATTTTATTTATATTCTGTTTTTTTTTAAACAATTTTACATTATTCTATGTGTATTTTGTATATCTATTTTTATACGTATTTACTTAATTTTATGTGTATTTTGTATATATATTTTTATAGATATCTACGTTATTTTATGTGTAATCGTATATATATTTTGAAACAAATTTACATTGTTTTATATGTATTTTGGATATCTCTTTCAATACAAGTTTACCTTATTGTATGTGCATTTTGTACATTTATTTCAATACAAATTTAAATATTTTATGTGTATTTTGGTATATATATTTTTATAAGAAATGCGCTATTTAATGGGAATTTTGCATCTTTATTTTCATACAAATTTACATTATTTTATTAATATTCGGTGTATTTATTTTGATACGATTTCACATTATACTATTTGTTTTTTGTATATATTTTTTTTATACATATTTACATTATTTAATGTGTATCTTGCATATATATTTCATACAAATTTATTATCTATTATTTATTTTCATACAAATACACATTCTTTTCATGATATTTTGTTTATTTATTTTGACGCGAATTTACCTAGATATGTATTTTGTATATATATTTTTATACGTATTTACATAATTTCATGTGTATTTTCTATATATATTTCCATAGAAATCTACGTTATTTTATGTGTATTCGTATATATATTTTGAAACAAATTTACTTTGTTTTATATGTATTTTGAATATCTCTTTCAATACATATTTACCTTACTGTATATGCATTTTGTATATTTATTTCAATACAAATTTAAATATTTTATGTGTATTTTGTATATATATTTTTTATAAAAAATGCGCTATTTTATGGGAATTTTGCATCTTTCTTTTCATACAAATTTACATTATTTTATTGATATTCTGTGTATTTATATTGATAGGATTTTACATTTTTCTATTTCTTTTTTGTATATATTTTTTTATACACATTTACATTATTTAATGTGTATCTTGCATATATATTTTATACAAATTTACGTTATTTTAAGTGTATTTGTTTATATATTTTCATTCAAATTTACATTATTTTATATGTATTTTGTATATGTATTTCAATAGAAATTTACCTAATTTTATGAGTATTTTGTATATTTCTTTTCATACAAATTTTAAATATTTTTGTGTATTTTTGTATATAGTTTTATACAAATTTAGGTTATTTTATGTACGCATTTACATTATTTAATGTGTGTTTTGTATATATATTTTTATGCAAATTTACTTTATTTTATGTGCATTTTTGTACATATATTTTTTTAGAAATTTGCGTTATTTTATGTGTATTTGTATATGTTTTCTCATACAAATTTACATTATTTTATTGCTATTTTGTTTATTTATTTTGATACGAATGAAAATAGATATACAAAATATACATAAAATAAACTAAATTTATATTGAAATATATATACAAAATACATAAAATAATGAAAATTTGTATCAAAATATTTTAACAGATGCGTATAAAATAACGTAAATTTGTTTTAAAATATACAAAATACACATTAAATAATGTAAATATGTATAAAAAAATATATACAAAACACAAATAGAATAATGTAAAATCGTATCAAAATAAATACACAGAATATTAATAAAACAATGTAAATTTGTATCAAAATAAAGATGCAAAATACCCATTAAATAACGCATTTTTTATAAAAATATATTTACCAAAATACACATGAAAAAATTAATTTGTATTAAAATAAATATACAAAATACACATACAATAAGGTAAATCTGTATTGAAATAGATATGCAAAATACATATAAAACAATGTAAATTTGTTTCAAAATATATATACGAATACACATAAAATAACGTAGATTTGTATAAAAATATATATACAAAATACACATAAAATGAAGTAAATACGTATAAGAAAATGTATAAAAAATAAACATAAAATAATGTAAATTCGTATCAAAATAAATAAACAAAATACCAATAAAAGAATGTCTATTTGTATAAATATAAATATACAAAATACACATAAAATAACGTAAATTTGTATAAAACTATATACAAAAATACAAAGAAGTAATTAAATTCGTATGAAAATAGATATACAAAATACAGATAAAATAAGCTAAATTTGAATTGAAATGTATATACAAAATAAATAATGTAGATTTGTATCAAAATATTTATAAAAATACATATAATAACGTAAATTTTGATACGATTTTACATTATTCTATTTGTGTTTTGTATATATTTTTTTTACATATTTACATTATTTAATGTGTATTTTGTATATATATTTCTTACAAATTTACGTTATTATATGTATATTTGTTTATATATTTTCTTGCAAATTTACATTATTTTATGTGTATTTTGTATATGTATTTCAATACAAATTAACCTAATTTTATGTGTATTTTGTATATTTCTTTTCATACAAATTTAAATTATTTTTGTGTATTTTTGTACATAGTTTTATACAAATTTAGGTTATTTTATGTACGCATTTACATTATTTAATGTGTGTTTTGTATATATATTTTTATCCATAGTTACTTTATTTTACGTTCATTTTTGGACATATATTTTTATAGAAATTAGCGTTATTTTATATGTATTTGTATATGTTTTTTCATAGAAATTTACATTATTTTATTGATATTTTGTTTATTTACTTTGATATGAATTACATGATTATATGTGTATTTTGTACATATTTTTTATACGTATTTACATTACTTAATGTGTATTTTGTTTACATATTTTTAAACGAATTTACGTTATTATATGTATTTTTATAAATATTTTGATACAAATTTACATTATTTTATGTATTTTGTATATACATTTCAATTCAAATTTAGCTTATTTTATCTGTATTTTGTATATCTATTTTCATACGAATTTAATTACTTCTGTGTATTTTTGTATATAGTTTTATACAAATTTACGTTATTTTATGTGTATTTTGTATATTTATATTTATAGAAATACACATCTTTTATTGGTATTTTGTTTATTTATTTTGATACGAATTCACATTATTTTATGTGTATTTTGTATACATTTTCTTATACGTATTTACTTCATTTTAAGTGTATTTTGTATATATATTTTTATACAAATCTACGTTATTTTATGTGTATTCGTAAATATATTTTGAAACAAATTTACATTGTTTTATATGTATTTTGCATATCTATTTCAATACAGATTTACCTTATTGTATGTGTATTTTGTATATTTATTTTAATACAAATTAATTTTTTCATGTGTATTTTGGTATATATATTTTTATAAAAAATGCGTTATTTAATTGGTATTTTGCATCTTTATTTTCATACAAATTTACATTGTTTTATTAATATTCTGTGTATTTATTTTGATACGATTTTACATTATTCTATTTGTGTTTTGTATATATTATTTTTATACATATTTACATTATTTAAGGTGTATTTTGTATATTTTAAAACAAATTTACGCTATTTTATTCGCATCTTTTAAAATATTTTGATACAAATTTACATTATTTTATGTATTTTGTATATATATTTCAATACAAATTTAGTTTATTTTATGTATATTTTGTATATCTATTTTCATTCGTATCAAAATAAATAAACAAAATAGCAATAAAATAATGTAAATTTGTATGAGAAAACATATACAAATACACATAAAATAACGCAAATTTCTAAAAAAATATATGTACAAAAATGCACATAAAATAAAGTAAATTTGCATAAAAATATATATACAAAACACACATTAAATAATGTAAATGCTTACATAAAATAACCTAAATTTGTATAAAACTATATACAAAAATACACAAAAATATTTAAAATTTGTATGAAAAGAAATATACAAAATATACATAAAATTAGGTAAATTTGTATTGAAATACATATACAAAATACACATAAAATAATGTAAATTTGAATGAAAATATATAAACAAATACACTTAAAATAACGTAAATTTGTATAAAATATATATGCAAGATACACATTAAATAATGTAAATGTGTATAAAAAAATATATACAAAAAAGAAATAGAATAATGTAAAATCCTATCAATATAAATACACAGAATATCAATAAAAGAATGTAAATTTGTATGAAAAGAAAGATGCAAAATTCCCATAAAATAGCGCATTTTTTATAAAAATATATATACCAAAATACACATAAAATATTTAAATTTGTATTGAAATAAATATACAAAATGCATATACAATAAGGTAAATATGTATTGAAAGAGATATTAAAAAATACATATAAAACAAAGTAAATTTGTTTCAAAATATATATACGAATACACATAAAATAACGTAGATTTCTATAGAAATATATATACAAAATACACATGAAATTATGTAAATACGTATAAAAATATATATACAAAATAAATATCTAGGTAAATTCGTGTCAAAATAAATAAACAAAATATCATGAAAAGAATGTGTATTTGTATGAAAATAAATAATAGATAATAAATTTGTATGAAATATATATGCAAGATACACATTAAATAATGTAAATATGTATAAAAAACAAATAGAATAATGTGAAATCGTATCAAAATAAATACACAGAATATTAATAAAATAATGTAAATTTGTATGAAAATAAAGATGCAAAATTCCCATCAAATAGCGCATTTCTTATAAAAATATATATACCAAAATACACAAAATATTTAAATTTGTATTGAAATAAATATACAAAATGCACATACAATAAGGTAAACTTGTATTGAAAGAGATATGCAAAAATACATATCAAACAATGTAAATTTGTTTCAAAATATATATACGAATACACATAAAATAACGTAGATTTCTATAAAAATATATATACAAAATACACATAAAATTAAGTAAATACGTATAAAAATAGATATACAAAATACACATAGAATAATGTAAAATTGTTTCAAAAAAAATAAACAGAATATAAATAAAATAATGTAAATTTGTATGAAAATAAAAATGCAAAATACCCATAAAATAATGCATATTTTTATAAAAATACATATACAAAAATACACATAGCATAATTAAATTTTATTAAAATTAATATACAAAATGCATATACAATAAGGTAAATTTGTATTGAAAAAATATGCAAAATACACATAAAACAGTGTAAATTTATTTCAAAATCTATATACGAATACTCATAAATCAACGTAGATTTATATAGAAATATATATACAAAATATACATGAAATGATGTAAACACGTATAAAAATATATATATAAAATACACATTAAATAATGTAAATTCGCGTCAAAATAAATAAATACAATATCAATAAAAGAATGTGTATTTGTATGAAAATAGATATACAATATACACATAAAATCATCTAAATTTGTATAAAACTATATACAAAAATACACAAAAATAATTTTAATTTGTATGAAAATAAATATACAAAATACACATAAAATTAGGTAAATTTGTATTGAAATACATTTACAAAATACACATAAAATAATGTAAATTTGAATGAAAATATATAAACAAATACACTTAAAATAACGTAAATTTGTATAAAATATATATAAAAAATACACATTAAATAATGTAAATATGTATAAAAAAATATATACAAAACACAAATAGAATAATATAAAATCGTATCAAAATAAATACACAGAATATTAATAAAATAATGTAAATTTGTATGAAAATTAAGATGCAAAATACCCATAAAATAACGCATTTTTTATAAAAATATATATACCAAGACACACATAAGATATTTGAATTTGTATTAAAATAAATATACAAAATGCACATAAAATGAAGTAAATACGTATAAAAAAAAGGTATACAAAATACACATAAAATAATGTAAACTCGTATGAAAATAAATAAACAAAATACTAATAAAAGAATGTGTATTGTATAAATATAAACATACAAAATACAAATAAAATAACGGAAAATTATATAAAACTATATGCAAAAATACACAAAAGTAATTAAATTTGTGTGAAAATAGATATACAAAATACATATGTATTTTGTATATTTATTTTCATACAAATTGAAATTATTTTTGTTTATTTTTTTATATATTTTCATACAAATTTTCGTTATTTTATGTGTATTTTGTATATTTATTTTTTCTACAAATATACGTTCTTTTATCTGAATTTTGTTTATTGAATTTGAAACGAATTTACCTTATTTTGTATATCTATTTTCATACAAATTAAAATACTTCTTTGTATTTTTGTATATAGTTTTATATAAATTTACGTTATTTTATGTGTATTTTGTATATTTATATTTATACAAATACACATTCTTTTATTGGTATTTTGTATATTTATTTTGATACGAATTTACATTATTTTATGTGTATTTTGTATACATTTTTTTATACGTATTTACTTTATTTTATGTGTATTTTGTATATATATTTTTATAGAAATCTACGTTATTTTATGTGTATTCGTATATATATTTTGAAACAAATTTACATTGTTTTATATGTATTTTGCATATCTATTTCAATACAAATTTACCTTATTGTATGTGTTTTTTATATATTTATTTTAATTCAAATTAAATTTTTTTTGTGTTTTTTGGTATATATATTTTTATAAATAAAAAAAATGCGTTATTTTATGGGTATTTTGCCTCTTTATTTTCATACAAATTTACATTATTTTATTAATATTCTGTGTATTTATTTTGATACGATTTTACATTATTCTATTTGTGTTTTGTATTTATTTTTTTATACAAATTTACGTTATTTTAAGTGTATTTGTTTATGTTTTTTCATTCATATTTACATTATTTTATGTGTATTTTGTATATGTATTTCAATACAAATTTACCTAATTTTATGTGTATTTTGTATATTTAATTTCATACAAATTTAAAATATTTTTGTGTATTTTTGTATATATTTTGATACAAATTTAGGTTATTTTATGTGTATTTTGTATATCTATTTTCATACAAATACACATTCTTTTATTGATATTTTGTTTATTTATTTTGACGCGAATTTACAGTATTTAATGTGTATTTTGTATATATATTTTTATACGTATTTACATCATTTCATGTGTATTTTGTATATATATTCCTTTAGAAATCAACGTTCTTTTATATGTATTCGTATATATATTTTGAAACAAATTTACACTGTTTTATGTGTATTTTGCGTTTTTTTTCAATACAAACTTATCTTATTGAATGTGCATTTTGTATATTAATTTTAATACAAATTTAATTATTCTATGTGTATTTTTGTATATTTATTTAAAAAAAAATATGCTATATTTTATGGGTATTTTGCATCTTTATTTTCATGCAAATTTAATTTATTTTATTGATATTCTGTGTACTTATTTTGATACGATTTTACATTATTCTATGTATAACAAAAATAAATACAGAATACACAAAAAATAGATATGCAAAATACATATAAACAATGTAAATTTGTTTCAAAATATATATACGAATACACATGAAATAAGGATTTTGTATATATATTTCAATTCAAATTTAGCTTATTTTGTGTGTATTTTGTATATCTATTTTCATACAAATTTAATTACTTCTGTGTATTTTTGTATATAGTTTTATACAAATTTACGTAACTTTATGTGCATTTTGTATATTTATATTTATACAAATACACATTCTCTTATTGGTATTTTGTTTATTTATATTTATACGAATTTACATTATTTTATGTGTATTTTGTATACATTTTTGATTCGTATTTACTTAATTTTATTTGTATTTTGTATATATATATTTATAGAAATCTACGTTATTTTATGTGTATTCGTATATATATTTTGAAACAAATTTACATTGTTTTATATGTATTTTGCACATCTATTTCAATACAAATCTACCTTATTGTATGTGCATTTTGTATATTTATTTTAATACAAATTAAAATATTTTATGTGTATTTTGGTATATATAATTTTATAAAAAATGCGTTATTTTATAGGTATTTTGCATTTTAGTTTTCATACAAATGTACATTATTTTATTAATATTCTGTGTATATATTTTGATACGATTTTATATTATACTATTTGTGTTTTGTATCTATTTTTTTATACATAGTTTCATTATTTAATGTATATTTTTATATATATTTTATACAAATTAACGTTATTTTAAGTGTATTTGTTTATATAATTTCATTCAAATTTACATTATTTTAAGTGTATTTTGTATATGTATTTCAATACAAATTTACCTAATTTTATGTGTATTTTGTATATTTATTTTCATACAAATTTAAATTACTTTTGTGTTTTTTTGTATATACATATAGAGTAAATTTCTATGAAAATATATATTCAAAATACATATAAAATTATGTAAATAAGTAAAAAAATATATATATCAAATACACCTAAAAAAATGAAAATTCGTATCAAAATAAATAAACAAAATTCCGATAAAAGATCGCATATTTGTATGAAAATAGATATACAAAATACACATATAATTAGTTAAATTTATATTTAAATACATGTACAAAATACACATAAAATAATGTAAATTTGTTCGTTATTTTATCGGATTTTTTTTTTGATTTTGATACGAATTTTCATTATTTTAGGTGTATTTCATATATATATATATATATATATATATATATATATATATATATATATATATATATATATATATATATATATATATATATATATATATATATATATATATATATATATATATATATATATATATATATATATATATATATATATATTTATTTATTTATTTATTTATACTTATTTACATAATTTTATATGTATTTTTAATATATATTTTCATAAAAATTTACTCTATTTTATGTGTATTCGTATATATATTTTGATACAAATTTACATTATTTATGTGTATTTCGCATATCTATTTCAATACAAATTTTCTTTATTGTATGTGCCTTTTGTATATTTATTTTGATACAAATTTAATTATTTTATGTGTATTTTTGTATATATATTTTTAAACAAATATGCGTTATTATATGGGTATTTTGCATCTTTATTTTCATACAAATTTACATTATTTTATTGATAGTCTGTTTATTTATTTTGATACGATTGTACGTTATTCTGTGTATTTTGTATACATATTTTTAGACATATTTACATTATTTAATGTATATTTTGTACATATATTTCATGGAAATTTACGTTATCTTATGTGTATTTGTTTATATAGTTTCATTCAAATTTACATTATTTTATGTGTATTTTGTATATGTATTTCAATAAAAATTTGCCTAATTTCATGTGTATTTTGCATATCTATTTTCAAACAAAATTAAAAAAAAATTGTGTATTTTTGTATATATTTTTATACAAATTTTTGTTATTTTATTTGTATTTTGTATATATATTTTCCTACAAATATACATTCTTTTAGAGGAAATTTTGTTTATTTATTTTGATACGAATTTACATTATTTTATGTGTATTTTGTATATATATTTTTCTATGTATTTACATTATTTAATGTGTATTTTGTATATATATTTTCATAAAAATTTACGTTATTTTATTGTGTGTATTCGTATATATTTTGATACAAATTTACTTTATTTTATGTGTTTTTTGCATATCTATTTAAATAAAAATCTACCTTGTTGTATGTGTATTTTGTATATTTATTTTAATACAAATTTAATTATTTTATGTGTATTTTTGTATATATATATATATATATATATATATATATATATATATATATATATATATATATATATATATATATATATATATATATATATATATATATATATTTTTTTTTAAATATGAGTTATTTTATTTTAAATGTGTACTTTTACATATTTTTCATTACAAATTTACCTTATTTTATGATTATTTTTTATATTTATTTCATTCAATTTTAAATTATTTTATGTGTATATTTGTATTTGTATTTACGTAATTTTATATATTTTTATACAAATTTTAGTCATTTAATTTGTATTTTGTATATATATTTTCCTACAAATATACATTCTTTTATTGGAATTTTGTGTATTTATTTTTTTACGAATTTACATTATTTTATGTGTATTTTGTATATATATTTTTCTACGTATTTAAATTATTTTATGTGTATTTTATATATACATTTTCATAAAAATTTACGTTATTTTATTGTGTGTATTCGTATATATTTTGATACAAATTTTATACAAATTCATGTTATTTTATGTGTTTGTATATATATTTTCATACAAATTTAAATTATTTTATGTGTATTTTTACATATATTTCATTACAAATTTACCTTATTTTATGTTTATTTTGTATATTTATTTTATTCAATTTTAAATTATTTAATGTGTATATTTGTATTTGTATTTAGGCTATTTTTGTGTGTTTTCTATATATATTTTCATCCAAAACTATATTATTTTATTGGTATTTTCTTAATTTAACTCGATACGAGTTTAGATTATTTCATAGGTATTTTGTATACATATTTTTATACTCATTTACATTATCTAATATGTGTTTTGTATATATTTTTTTATGCAAATTAATTTTATGTGCATTTTTGTACATATATTTTTATAGAAATTTGCGTTATTTTATGTGTATTTTGTATATGTTTTCTCATACAAATTTACATTATTTTATTGTTTTTTTGTTTATTTATTTTGATACGAATTACATGATTATATGTGTATTTTTACATATTTTTTTATACGTATTTACATTACTTAATGTGTATTTTGTTTATATATTTTTATACAAATTTACGTTATTATATGAGTATTTGTTAAAAATATTTCGATACAAATTTACTTTATGTATTTTGTATATATATTTCAACTCAAATTTAGCTTATTTTGTGTGTATTTTGTATATATATTTTCATACAAATTTAATTACTTCTGTGTATTTTTGTATATAGTTTTATATAAATTTACGTTATTTTATGTGCATTTTGTATATTTATATTTATACAAATACACATTCTTTTATTGGTATTTTGTTTACATTATTTTATGTGTATTTTGTATACATTTTTTATACGTATATACTTAATTTTATGTGTATTTTGTATATATATTTTTATAGAAATCTACGTTATTTTATGTGTATTCGTATATATATTTTGAAACAAATTTACATTGTTTTATATGTTTTTTGCATATCTATAGAAATGCATATATAGTAAGGTAAATTTGTATTGAAAGAGATATTAAAAAATACATATAAAACAATGTAAATTTGTTTCAAAATATATATACGAATACACATAAAATAAAGTAGATTTCTATAGAAATATATATACAAAATACATATGAAATTATGTAAATACGTATAAAAATATATATACAAAATACATATCAAATAATGTAAATTCGTGTCAAAATAAATAAACAAAATATCATGAAAAGAATGTGTATTTGTATGAAAATAGATAGTAGATAATAAATTTGTATGAAATATATATGCAAGATACACATTAAATAATGTAAATATGTATAAAAAAATATATACAAAAGAGAAATAGAATAATGTAAAATAGTATCGAAATAAATACACAGAATATTAATAAAATAATGTAAATTTGGATGAAAATAAAGATGCAAAATACCCATAAAACAATGCATTTTTTATGAAAATATATATACCAAAATACACATAAAATATTTAAATTTGTATTACAATAAATATACAAAATGCACATACAATAAGGTAAATTTGTATTGAAATAGATATGCAAAATACTTATAAAACAATGTAAATTTCTTTTAAAATATATATACGAATACACATAAAATAACGTAGATTTCTATAAAAATATATATACAAAATACACATAAAATGAAGTAAATACGTATAAAAAAATGTATACAAAATACACATAAAATAATGTAAATTCGCATCAAAATAAATATACAAAATACCAATAAAAGAATGTGTATTTGTATAAATATAAATATACAAAATACACATAAAATAACGTAAATTTATATAAAACTATATACAAAAATACACAGAAGTATTTTAATTTGTATGAAAATAGATATACAAAATAAGGTAAATTCGTTTCAAATTCAATAAACAAAATTCAGATAAAAGAACGTATATTTGTAGAAAAAATAAATATGCAAAATACACATAAAATAACGAAAATTTGTATGAAAATATATAAAAAAATAAACAAAAATAATTTCAATTTGTATGAAAATAAATATACAAAATACACATGTATTTTGTATATCTATTTTCACACAAATTTAATTACTTTTGTGTATTTTTGCATATAGTTTTATATAAATTTACGTTATTTTATTTGTATTTTGTATATTTATTTTTAAACAATACACATTCTTTTATTAGTATTTTGTTTATTTATTTTGATACGAGTTTACATTATTTTATGTGTATTTTGTATATTTATTTTCATAGAAATCTACGTTATTTTATGTGTATTCGTATATATATTTTGAAAAAAATTTACATGGTTTTATATGTATTTTGCATATCTATTTCAATACAAATTTACCTTATTGTATATGCATTTTGTATATTTATTTTAATACAGATTCAAATATTTTATGTGTGTCTTGGTATATATATTTTTATAAAAAATGCGTTATTTTATGGGTATTTTGCATCTTAGTTTTCATACAAATTTACATTATTTTATTAATATTCTATGTATTTATTTTGATACGATTTTATATTATTCTATTTGTGTTTTGTTTATATTTTTTTATACATATTTACATTATTTAATGTGTATTTTTTATATATATTTAATACAAATTTACGTTATTTTAAGTGTATTTGTTTATATATTTTCATTCAAATTTACATTATTTTATGTGTATTTTGTAAATGTATTTCAATACAAATTTACCTAATTTTATGTGTATTTTGTATATTTATTTTCATACAAATTAAAATTATTTTTGTGTATTTTTGTATATAGTTTTATACAAATTTAGGTGATTTTATGTGTATATTGTATATCTATTTTCATACAAATACACATTCTTTTATTGATATTTTGTTCATTTATTTTGACGCGAATTTCCATTATTTAATGTGTATTTTATATATATATATATATATATATATATATATATATATATATATATATATATATATATATATATATATATATATATATATATATATATATATATATATATATATATATATATATTTATACGTGTTTACATAATTTGATGTGTATTTTGTATATATATTTCTATAGAAATCTACATTGATTTATGAGTATTCGTATATAGATTTTGAAATAAATTTACACTGTTTTATGTGTATTTTGCATATTTTTTCAATAGAAATTTACCTTATTGTATATGCATTTTGTATATTAATTTTAATACAAATTTAATTATGCTATGTGTATTTTTGTATATGTATTTTTATAAAAATATGCTTTATTTTATGGGTATTTTGCATTTTTATTTTCATACAAATATACATTATTTTATTTATATTCTGTTTATTTTTTTTTAAACAATTTTACATTATTCTATGTGTATTTTGTATATCTATTTTTATACGTATTTACTTAATTTTATGTGTATTTTGTATATATATTTTTATAGAAATCTACGTTATTTTATGTGTATTCGTATATATAGTTTGAAACAAATTTACATTGTTTTATATGTATTTTTGCATATCTCTTTCAATACAAGTTTACCTTATTGTATGTGCATTTTGTATATTTATTTCAATACAAATTTAAATATTTTATGTGTATTTTGGTATATATATTTTTATAAGAAATGCGCTATTTCATGGGAATTTTGCATCTTTATTTTCATACAAATTTACATTATTTTATTGATATTCTGTGTATTTATATTGATAGGATTTTACATTATTCTATTTCTTTTTTGTATATATTTTTTTATACACATTTACATTATTTAATGTGTATCTTGCATATATATTTTATACAAATTTACGTTATTTTAAGTGTATTTGTTTATATATTTTCATTCAAATTTACATTATTTTATTGATATTTTGTATGTATTTCAATACAAATTTACCTAATTTTATGTGTATTTTGTATATTTCTTTTCATACAAATTTTAAATATTTTTGTGTATTTTTGTATATAGTTTTATACAAATTTAGGTTATTTTATGTACGCATTTGCAATATTTAATGAGTGTTTTGTATATATATTTTTATGCAAATTTACTTTATTTTATGTGCATTTTTGTACATATATTTTTTTAGAAATTTGCGTTATTTTATGTGTATTTGTATATGTTTTCTCATACAAATTTACATTATTTTATTGCTATTTTGTTTATTTATTTTGATACGAATGAAAATAGATATACAAAATATACATAAAATAAACTAAATTTGTATTGAAATATATATACAAAATACATAAAATAATGTAAATTTGTATCAATACACATGAAAAAATTGTTTTGTATTAAAATAAATATACAAAATACACATACAATAAGGTAAATCTGTATTGAAATAGATATGCAAAATACATATAAAACAATGTAAATTTGTTTCAAAATATATATACGAATACACATAAAATAACGTAGATTTGTATAAAAATATATATACGAAATACACATAAAATTAAGTAAATACGTATAAGAAAATGTATACAAAATACACATAAAATAATGTAAATTCGTATCAAAATAAAAAAAACAAAATACCAATAAAAGAATGTGTATTTGTATAAATATAAATATACAAAATGCACATAAAATAACGTAAATTTGTAGAAAACTATATACAAAAATACACAGAAGTAATTCAATTCGTATGAAAATAGATATATAAAATACAGATAAAATAAGCTAAATTTGAATTGAAATGTATATACAAAATACATAAAATAATGTAAATTTGTATCAAAATATTTATAAAAATACATATAATAACGTAAATTTGTTTAAAAATATTTAAACAAAATACATTAAATATAAACGTATAAAAATATACAAAATATACATATAATCATGTAATTCGTATCAAACTAAATAAACAAAATATCAATAAAATAATGTAAATTTGTATGAGAAAACATATACAAATACATATAAAATAACGCTAATTTCTATAAAAATATATGTCCAAAAATGAACATAAAATAAATTAACTTTGGATTAAAATATATATACAAAACACATATTAAATAATGTAAATGCGTACTTAAAATAACCTAAATTTGTATAAAACTATATACAAAAATACACAAAAATAATTTAAATTTGTCTGAAAAGAAATATACAAAATACACATAAAATTAGGTTAATTTGTATTGAAATACATATACAAAATACACATAAAATAATGTAAATTTGAAAGAAAATATATATACAAATACACATATAATAACGTAAATTTGTATGAAATATAAATACATAATAAACACATTAAATAATGTAAATATGTATAAAAAAATATATACAAAACACAAACAGAATAATGTATAATCGTATCAAAATATATACACAGAATATTAATAAAATAATGTAAATTTGTATGAAAATTAAGATGCAAAATACCTATAAAATAACGCATTTTTTATAAAATTATTGATACCAAAATACACATAAAATATTTGAGCTTGTATTAAAATAAATATACAAAATGCACATACATAAGGTAAATTTGTATTGAAATAGATATGCAAAATACATATAAAATAATGTAAATTTGTTTCAAAATATATATACGAATACACATAAAATAACGTAGATTTCTATAAAAATACATATACAAAATGCACATAAAATTAAGTAAATGCGTATAAAAAAATGTATACAAAATACACATAAAATAATGTAAATTCGTATAAATGTAAATAAACAATATACCAATAAAAGAATGTGTATTTGTATAAATATAAATATACAAAATGTACATAAAATAACGTAAATTTATATAAAACTATATACATAAAATAACGCAAATTTCTATAAAAATATATGTACAAAAATGAACATTAAATAAATTTGCATATAAATATATATACAAAACACACATTAGATAATGTAAATGAGTATAAAAATATGTATACAAAATACCTATGAAATAATCTAAATTCGTATCGAATTAAATTAAGAAATACCAATAAAATAATGTAATTTTGGATGAAAATATATATACAAAATACACATAAAATAACCTAAATACAAATACAAATATACACATAAAATAATTTAAAATTGAATGAAATAAATATACAAAATAAACATAAAATAAGGTAAATTTGTAATGAAATATATGAAAAAATACACATAAAATAATATAAATATGTATGAAAATATATATACAAATACACATTAAATAACATGAATTTGTATAAAATTTGTATCAAAATATATACTTATACACACAATAAAATAACTTAATTTTTTTATGAAAATGTATATATAAAATACACATAAAATAATTTAAATACGTAGAAAAATATATATATAAAAAACACATAAGATAATGTAAATATGTATGAAAACATATAAACAAATACACATAAAATAATGTAAATTTGGATAAAATATATATACAAAATGAACATTAAATAATGTAAATATGTATAAAAAAAATATATACAAAAAACACATAGAATAATGTTAAATCGTATCAAAATAAATAAAGAGAATATCAATAAAATAATGTAAATTTGTATGAAAATAAAGATGCAAAATTTTCATATAATTACGCATATTTGCATAAAAATATATATACAAAAATACATATAAAATAATTAAATTTGTATTAAAATAAATATACAAAATGCACGTACAATAAAGTAAATTTGTATTGAAATAGATTTGCAAAATACACATTAATAATGTAAATTTGTATCAAAATATATATACGAATACTCATAAAATAGAGTAAATTTCTATGAAAATATACATACAAAATAGATATACAAAATACAAATATAACTAGTTAAATTTGTATTTAAATACATGTACAAAAAACACATAAAATAATGTAGATTTGTATGAAATGAAAACAAATACATTTTATATAAAATATATATACAAAATTCACATAGAATAATGTAAAATCATATCAAAATAAATACACAGAATATCAATAAGATAATGTAAATTTGTATGAAAATAAAGATGCAAAATACCCATATAATAACGCATATTTGCATAAAAATATATATACAAAAATACACATGAAATAATTAAATTTATATTGAAATAAATATACAATAAAGTAAATTTGTATTGAAATAGATATGTAAAATACACATCAATAATGTAAATTTGTATCAAAATATATATACGAATACACATAAAATAGAGTAAATTTCTATGAAAATATACATACAAAATACACATAAACTTATGTAAATAGTAAAAAATATATATACCAAATACACCTAAAATAATGTAAATTCGTATCAAAATAAATAAACAAAATTCCGATGAAAGAACGTATAATTGTAGGAAAATAAATATACAAAATATACATAAAATAACGAAAATTTGTATAAAAATTTATACCAAAAAAAATAATAATTTCAATTTGTTTGAAAATAGATATACAAAATACACATATAATTAGTTAAATTTGTCTTTAAATACATGTACAAAATACATATAAAATAATGTAAATTTTTCTGTGCATTTTTGTACATATATTTTTATAGAAACTTAAAACGTTATTTTATGTGTATTTTGTATATGTTTTCTCATACAAATTTAGATTATTTAATTAGTTTTTTGTTTATTTATTTTGATACGAATGACTTGATTATTTATGTATTTTGTAATTTTTTTTATACGTATTTACATTACTTAATGTGTATTTTGTTTATATTTTTTTTTACAAATTTACGTTATTATATGTGTATTTGTTAAAAATATTTTGAAAGGAATTTACTTTATTTTATGTATTTTGTATATATATTTCAATTCAAATTTAGCTTATTTTGTGTGTATTTTGTATATCTATTTTCATACAAATTTAATTACTTCTGTGTATTTTTGTATATAGTTTTATACAAATTTACGTAATTTTATGTGCATTTTGTATATTTATATTTATACAAATACACACTCTCTTATTGGTATTTTGTTTATTTATATTTATACGAATTTACATTATTTTATGTGTATTTTGTATACATTTTTGATTCGTATTTCCTTAATTTTATTTGTATTTTGTATATATATATATATATATATATATATATATATATATATATATATATATATATATATATATATATATATATATATATATATATATATATATATATATATATATTTATTTTATATTCGTATATATATTTTGAAACAAATTTACATTATTTTATATGTATTTTGCATATCTATATACAAATTTACCTTATTGTATGTGCATTTTGTATATTTATTTAATAAAAAATTATTTTTTATGTGTATTTTGGTATATATAATTTTATAAAAAATGCGTTATTTTATAGGTATTTTATATCTTAGTTTTCATACAAATGTACATTATTTTATTTATGTTCTGTGTATATATTTTGATACGATTTTATATTATACTATTTGTGTTTTGTATACATTTTTTTATACATATTTTCATTATTTAATGTGTATTTTTTATATATATTTTATACAAATTAACGTTATTTTAAGTGTATTTGTTTATATAATTTCATTCAAATTTACATTATTTTAAGTGTATTTTGTATATATATTTCAACACAAATTTACCTAATTTTATGTTTATTTTGTATATTTATTTTCATACAAATTTAAATTATTTTTAAGTTTTTTGTATAAACATATAGAGTAAATTTCTATGAAAATATATATTCAAAATACATATAAAATTATGTAAATAAGTATAAAAATATATATATCAAATACTCCTAAAAAAATGAAAATTCGTATCAAAATAAATAAACAAAATTCCGATAAAAGAACGTATATTTGTAGGAAAATAAATATACAAAATACACATAAAATTACGAAAATTTGAATAAAGATATATACAAAAAAACAAAAAAAAATGTCAATTTGTATGAAAATAGATATACAAAATACATATATAATTAGTTAAATTTGTATTGAAATACATGTACAAAATACACATAAAATAATGTAAATTTGTATGAAATGAAAACAAATTCACATAAAATAGCGTACATTTGTATAAAATAGATATACAAAATATACATAGAATAATGTAAAATCGTATCAAAATAAATACACAGAATATCAATAAAATAATGTAATTTTGTATGAAAATAAAGATGCAAAATATCCATAAAATAAAGCATATTTTTTTAAAAATACATATACAAAAATACACATAGAATAATTAAATTTGTATTAAAATTAATATACAAAATGCACGTACAATAAGGTAAATTTGTATTGAAAAAATATACAAAATGCACATAAAAGTGTAAATTTGTTTAAAAATCTATATACGAATACACATAAAATAACGTAGATTTCTATAGAAATATATATACAAAATACACATGAAATGACGTAAATACGTATAAAAATATATATATACAAAATACACATTAAATAATTAAAATTCTCGTCAAAATAAATAAACAAAATATCAATAAAAGAATGTGTATTTGTATGAAAATAGATATACAAAATACTTATAAAATAACCTAAGTTTGTATAAAACTATATACGAAAATACACAAAAATAATTTAAATTTGTATGAAAATAAATATACAAAAATACACATAAAATTAGGTAAATTTGTATTGAAATACATATACAAAATACACATAAAATAATGGAAATTTGAATGAAAATATATAAACATAAACACTTAAAATAACGTAAATTTGTATCAAATATATATAAAAAATACACATTAAATAATGTAAATATGTATAAAAAAATATATACAAAACACAAATAGAATAATGTAAAATCGTATCAAAAATAAATACGCAGAATATTAATAAAATAGTGTAAATTTGTATGAAAATAAAGATGCAAAATAGCCATAAAATAACGCTTTTTTTAAAAAATATATATACCAAAATACACATAAAATATTAAAATTTGTATTAAAATAAATATAAAAAATGCACATACTATAAGGTAAATTTGTATTGAAATAGATATGCAAAATACATATAAAACAATGTAAATTTGTTTCAAAATATATATACGAATACACATAAAATAACGTAGATTTCTATAAAATATATAGAAAATACACATAAAATGAAATAAATACGTATAAAAAAATGAATACAAAATACACTTAAAAATCGTATTAAAATAAATAAACAAAATACCAGTAAAAGAATGTATAAATATAAATATACAAAATACACAAAAAATATCGTAAATTTGTATAAAACTATATACAAAAATACACAGAAATAATTAAATTTGTATGAAAATATATATACAAAATACAGCTAAAATAAGCTAAATTTAAATTGAAATGTATATACAAAATACATAAAATAATGTAAATCTGTATCAAAATATTTATACAAATACATATAATAACGTAGATTTGTTTAAAAATATATAAACAAAATACACATTAAGTAATGTAAATACGTATAAAAAATATGTACAAAATACACATATAATCATGTAATTCGTATCAAAATAAATAAACAAAATAGCAATATAATAATGTAAATTTGTATGAGAAAACATATACAAATAACGCAAATTTCTATAAAAATATATGAAAAAAAATGCACATAAAATAAAGTAAATTTGCATAAAAATATATATACAAAACACACAGTAAATAATGTAAATGCGTACATAAAATAACCTAAATTTGTATAAAACTATATACAAAAATACACAAAAATATATATATCAAATATTCCTAAAAAAATGAAAATTCGTATCAAAATAAATAAACAAAATTCCAATAAAAGAACGTATATTTGTAGGAAAATAAATATACAACATACACATAAAATTACGAAAATTTGAATAAAAATATATACAAAAAAACAAAAAAATAAATTTCAATTTGTATGAAAATAGATATACAAAATACACATATAATTAGTTAAATTTGTATTTAAATACATGTACAAAATACACATAAAATAGTGTAAATTTGTATGAAATGAAAACAAATTCACATAAAATAACGTACATTTGTATAAAATAGATATACAAAATATACATAGAATAATGTAAAATCGTATCAAAATAAATACACAGAATATCAATAAAATAATGTAATTTTGTATGAAAATAAAGATGCAAAATACCCATAAAATAAAGGATATTTTTTTAAAAATACATATACAAAAATACACATTGAATAATTAAATTTGTATTAAAATTAATATACAAAATGCACGTACAATAAGGTAAATTTGTATTGAAAAAATACACAAAATGCACATAAAAGTGTAAATTTGTTTAAAAATCTATATACGAATACACATAAAATAACGTAGATTTCTATAGAAATATATATACAAAATACACATGAAATGACGTAAATACGTATAAAAAAATATATATACAAAATACACATTAAATAATTTAAATTCTCGTCAAAATAAATAAACAAAATATCAATAAAAGAATGTGTATTTGTATGAAAATAGATATACAAAATACTCATAAAATAACCTAAGTTTGTATAAAACTATATACGAAAATACCCAAAAATAATTTAAATATGTATGAAAATAAATATACAAAAATACACATAAAATTAGGTAAATTTGTATTGAAATACATATACAAAATACACATAAAATAATGGAAATTTGAATGAAAATATATAAACATAAACACTTAAAATAACGTAAATTTGTATCAAATATATTTAAAAAATACACATTAAATAATGTAAATATGTATAAAAAAATATATACAAAACACAAATAGAATAATGTAAAATCGTATCAAAAATAAATACACAGAATATTAATAAAATAATGTAAATTTGTATGAAAATAGAGATGCAAAATAGCTATAAAATAACGTATTTTTTTATAAAAATATATATACCAAAATACACATAAAATATCAAAATTTGTATTAAAATAAATATAAAAAATGCACATACTATAAGGTAAATTTGTATTGAAAAGATATGCAAAATACATATAAAACAATGTAAATTTGTTTCAAAATATATGTACGAATACACATAAAATAACGTAGATTTCTATAAAAATATATACAAAATACACATAAAATGAAGTAAATACGTATAAAAAAATGAATACAAAATACACATAAAAATCGTATCAAAATAAATAAACAAAATACCAGTAAAAGAATGTGTATTTGTATAAATATAAATATACAAAATACACATAAAATATCGTAAATTTGTATAAAACTATATACAAAAATGCACAAAAATAATTAAATTTGTATGAAAATATATATACAAAATACAGCTAAAATAAGCTAAATTTGAATTGAAATGTACATACAAAATACATAAAATAATGTAAATCTCTATCAAAATATTTATACAAATACATATAATAACGTAGATTTGTTTAAAAATATATAAACAAAATACACATTAATTAATGTAAATACGTATAAAAAATATGTACAAAATACACATATAATCATGTAATTCGTATCAAAATAAATAAACAAAATAGCAATAAAATAATGTAAATTTGTATGAGAAAACATATACAAATAACGCAAATATCTATGAAAATATAAGTACAAAAATGCACATAAAATAAAGTAAATTTGCATAAAAATATATATACAAAACACACACTAAATAATGTAAATGCGTACATAAAATAACCTAAATTTGTATAAAACTATATACAAAAATACACAAAAATAATTTAAATTTGTTTGAAAAGAAATATACAAAATACACATAAAATTAGGTAAATTTGTATTGAAATACATATACAAAATACACATCAAATAATGTAAATTTGAATGAAAATATATAAACAAATACACTTAAAATAACGTAACTATTTGGGGTTTGTATATATTTTTTTATACATATTTACATTACTTAATGTGTATTTTGTAGATATATTTCATACAAATTTACGTTATTTTAAGTGTATTTGTTTATGTATTTTCATTCAAATTTACATTATTTTATGTGTATTTTGTAAATGTATTTCAATACAAATTTACCTAATTTTATGTGTATTTTGTATATCTATTTTCATACAAATACACATTCTTTTATTGATATTTTGTTTATTTATTTTGACACGAATTTACATTATTTAATGTCTATTTTGTATATATATTTTTTTACGTATTTACAGCATCTCAAGTGTATTTTGTATATGTATTTCTATAGAAATCTGCGTTATTTTATATGTATTCGTATACATATTTTGAAACAAATTTTACAGTTTTATGTGTATTTTGCATATTTTTTTAATAAAAAATTTACCATATTCTATGTGAATTTTGTATATTAATTTTACTACAAATTTAATTATTGAATGTGTATTTATGTATATGTATTTTTATAAAAATATGCTTTATTTTATTGGTATTTTGCATCTTTATTTTCATACAAATTTACATTTTTTTATTGATATTTTGTGTATTTATTTTGATACGATTTTACATTATTTTGTATGTGTATTTTGTATATATATTTAATACAAATGTACGTTATTTTATGTGTATTTGTTTTCATTTCATACAAATTTTCATTATTTTATGTGTATTTTGTACATGTACAAATTTGTACAAATTTAACTAATTATATGTGTATTTTGTATATCAATTTTCATAAAAATTGAAATTATTTTTGTTTTTTTTGTATATATTTTTATACAAATTTTCGTTATTTTATGTGTATTTTGTATATTTATTTTCCTACAAATATACGTTCTTTAACGGAATTTTGTTTCTTTATTTTGATACGAATTTACATTATTTTAGGTGTATTTGGTATATATATTTTTATACTATTTACATCATTTTATATGTATTTTGTATATATTTTCATAGAAATTTATATATTTTATGTGTATTCGTATATATATTTTGATACAAATTTACATTATTGATGTGTATTTTGCATATGTATTTCAATACAAATTTACTTTATTGTATATGCATTTTGTATATTTATTTCAATACAAATTTAATTATTTCATGTGTATTTTTGTTTATACATTTTTATGCATATATGCGTTATTATATGGGTATTTTGCATCTTTATTTTCATACAAATTTGAATTATTTTATTGATATTGTTTATTTATTTTGATACGATTTAACATTATTCTATGTGTATTTTGTATATATATTTTATCCAAATTTACGTTATTTTATGTGTATTTGTTTATATATTTTCATACAAATTTACATTATTTTATGTGTATTTTGTATATGTATTTCAATACAAATTTTCCTAACTTTATGTATATTTTGCATATCTATTTTCGTATTTTTGTATTTATTTTTATACAAATTTTAGTTATTTTATTTGTATTTTGTATATATATTTTCCTACAAATATACAATCTTTTATTATAATTTTGTTTATTTATTTTGATACGAGTTTACATTATTTTATGTGTATTTTGTGTATATATTTTTCTACGTATTTACATTATTTTATGTGTATTTTGTATATATATTTTAATAAAAATTTACATTATTTTATTGTGTGTATTCCTATTTATTTTGATACAAATTTTATACAAATTCATGTTATTTTATGTGTATTTGTATATATATTTTCATACAAATTTATATTATTGTACGTGTATTTTTACATATTTTTCATTACAAATTTACCTTATTTTATGATTATTTTGTATATTTATTTCATTCAATTTTATATTATTTTATGTGTATATTTGTATTTGTATTTACGTAGTTTTATGTGTATTTTCTATATATATTTTCATCCAAAATTACATTATTTTATTGGTATTTTCTTTATTTAACTCGATACGAATTTAGATTTTTTCATAGGTATTTTGTATAAATATGTTTATACTCATTTACATTATGTAATGTGTGTTTTGTATATATTTTTTAATGCAAATTTATTTTATGTCCATTTTTGTACATATATTTTTATAGAAATTTATTTATTTTATGTGTATTTTGTATATGTTTTCTCATAAAAATTTACATTATTTTATTGGTATTTTGTTTATTTATTTTGATACGAATTACATTATTATATGTGTATTTGGTATATATTTTTTTATACGTAATTACATTATTTAATGTGTATTTTATTTATATATTTTTATATAAAATTTACGTAATTATATGTGTATTTGTAAAAATATTATGATACAAATTTACTTTATTTTATGTATTTTGTACATATATTTCAATTCAAATTAAGCTTATTTTGTGTGTATTTTGTATATCTATTTTCATACAAATTTAATTACTTTTGTGTATCTTTATATATTGTTTTATATAAATTTACCTTATTTTATGTGCATTTTGTATATTTATATTTATACAAATACACATAAAATGAAGTAAATTTGCATAAAAATAAATATACAAAACACTCACTAAATAATGTAAATGCGTATAAAAATATGTATACAAAATACCTATGAAATAATCTAAATTCGTATCGAATTAAACTAACAAAATACCAATAAAATAATGTAATTTTTGATGAAAGTATATATAGAAAATACACATAAAATAACCTAAATACAAATACATATATACACATAAAATAATTTAAAATTGAAGGAAATAAATATTCAAAATAAACATAAAATAAGGTAAATTTGTAATGAAATATATGTAAAAATGCACATAAAATAATGTAGATTTGTATGAAAATATATATACAAATACACATAAAATAACATGAATTTGTATAAAATTTGTATCAAATTATATACGAATACACACAATAAAGTAAAGTAAATTTTTATGAAAATATATATACAAAATAAACATAAAATAATGTAAATACGTAGAAAAATATATATACAAAATACGCATAAAATAAAGTAAACTCGTATCAGAATAAATAGATAAAATTCCAATAAAAGAATGTATATTTGTAGGAAAATATATATAGAAAATATAAATAAAATAACTAAAATTTGTATAAAAATATATACAAAAACACACAAAAATTATTTAAATTTGTTTGAAAATAGATATGCAAAATACACATAAAATTAGGCAAATTTGTATTGAAATACATATACAAAATACACAAAATAATGTAAGTTTGAAAGAAAATATATAAACAAATACATTTAAAATAACGTAAAATTGTAAGAAATATATATACAAAATACACATTAAATAATGTAAATATGTATAAAAAAATATATACAAAACACAAAAAAATAATGTAAAATCGTATCAAAATAAATACACAGAATATTAATAAAATAATAAAAATTTGCATGAAAATAAAGATGCAAAATAAATATAAAATAACGCATTTTTTATAAAAATATATATACCAAAACACACATAAAATATTTGAATTTGTATTAAAATAAATATACGAAATGCACACACAATAAGGTAAATTTGTATTGAAATAGATTTGCAAAATACATATAAAACAATGTAAATTTGTTTCAAAATATATATACGAAAACACATAAAATAACGCAGATTTCTATAAAGATATATATACAAAATACACATAAAATGAAGTAAATACGTATAAAAAAATGTGTACAAAATACACATAAAATAATGTAAACTCGTATCGAAATAAATAAAGAAAATACTAATAAAAGAATGTGTATTTGTATAAATATAAATATACAAAATACACAAAATAACGTAAATTGATATAAAAGTATATACAAAAATACACAAAAGTAATTAAATTTGTATGAAAATAGATATACAAAATACACATAAAATATCTCATATTTAAAAAAAATATATACAAAAATACACATAAAATAATTAAATTTGTATTAAAATAAATATACAAAATACACATACTATAAGGTAAATTTGTATTGAAATAGAAATGCAAAATACACATAAAATAATGTAAATTTGTATCAAAATAGATACAAATACACACAATAAAATAACGTAAATTTTTATGAAAATATATATACAAAATACACATAAAATAATGTAAATACGTAGAAAAATACATATACAAAATACACATAAAATAATGTAAATTCGTATCAAAATAAATAAACAAAATTCCAATAAAAGAATGTATATTTGTAGGAATATATATATATATATATATATATATATATATATATATATATATATATATATATATATATATATATATATATATATATATATATATATATATATATATATATACAAAATGCACATACAATAAGGTAAATTTGTATTCAAAGAATATGCAAAATACACATAAAACAATGTATATTTGTTTCAAAATATATGTACGAATACACATAAAATAACGTAGATTTCTATAGAAATATATATACAATAAATAGATGAAATGACGTAAATACGTATAAAAATATATATACACAATACACATTAAATAATGTAAATTCGTGTCAAAATAAATAAATAAACAAAATATCAATAAAAGAATGTGTATTTGTATGAAAATAGATATACAAAATACACATTAAATATTGTAAATTTGTATAAAACTCTATACAAAAATACACAAAAAATAATTTAAATTTGTATGAAAATTAATATACAAAATACACATAAAATTAGGTAAATTTGTATTGAAATACATATACAAAATACACATAAAATAATGTAAATTTGAATGAAAATATATAAACAAATACACTTAAAAAAACGTAAATTTGTATGAAATATATATAGAAAATACACATTAAATAATGTAAATATGTATAAAAAATATATACAAAAGACAAATAGAATAATGTAAAATAGTATCAAAATAAATACACAGAATATTAATAAAATAATGTAAATTTGTATGAAAATAAAGATGCAAAATACCCATAAAACAACGCATTTTTTATGAAAATATATATACCAAAATACACATAAAATATTTAAATTTGTATTACAATAGATATACAAAATGAACATACAATAAGGTAAATTTGTATTGAAATAGATATGGAAAATACATATAAAACAATGTAAATTTCTTTCAAAATATATATACGAATACACATAAAATAACGTAGATTTCTATAAAAATATATATACAAAATACACATAAAATGAAGTAAATACGTATAAGAAAATGTATACAAAATACACATAAAATAATGTAAATTCGTATCAAAATAAATAAACTAAATGCCAATAAAAGAATGTGCACTTGTATAAATATAAATATACAAAATACACATAAAATAACGTAAAATTGTATAAAACTATATACAAAAATAAACAAAAAAAAATTGTATGAAAATAGATATACAAAAGACACATAAAATAAGCTAAATTTGAATTGAAATAAATATAGAAAATACATAAAATAATGTAAATTTGTATCAAAATATATATTCAAATACACATATAATAACGTAAATTTGTATAAAAATATATAAACAAAATACACATTAAATAATGTAAATACGTATAAAAGATATGTACGTAATGTAAAAATCTATAAAATTAAAGATGCAATATACCCATAAAATAGCTCATATTTAAAAAAAAATATATACATAAATACACATAAAATAATTAAATTTGTATTAAAATAAATATACAAAATACACATACAATAAGGTAGATTTTTATTGAAATAGATATGCAAAAAACACATAAAATAAAGTAAATTTGTATCAAAATATATACGAATACACTCAATAAAATAATGAAAATTTTTATGAAAATATATATACAATATACACATTAAATAATGTAAATACATAGAAAAATATATATACAAAATACACATAAAATAATGTAAACTCGAATCAAAATAAATAAACAAAATTTCATCTAAAAGAATGTATATTTGTAGGAAAATATATATACAAAATACAAATAAAATAACAAAAATTTGTATAAAAATATATACACAAATACACAAAAAAAAATTTAATTTGTTTGAAAATAGATATGCAAAATACACATGAAATTAGGCAAATTTTTATTGAAATACATATACAAAATACACATAAAATAATATAAATTTTTATGAAACTATATAAACAAATACTCATAAGATAACGTAAATTTCCATAAAATATATGTACAAAATATACATTAAATAATGTAAATATGTCTAAAATATATATATATATATATATATATATATATATATATATATATATATATATATATATATATATATATATATATATATATATATATATATATATATATATATATATATATATATATATATATATATATATATATATATATTTTATATTTATTTACATTATTTAATGTGTATTTTGTTTATATATTTTTATACAAATATAAGATATTATATGTGTATTTCAATATATATTTTGATACAAATTTGCATTATTTTATGTATTTTCTATATTTATTTCAATTCTAATTTAGCTTATTTTTAGTGTCTTTTGTATATCTATTTTCATACAAATTTAATTATTTTTGTTTATTTTTGTATATAGTTTTATACAATTTTACGTTATTTTATGTGTATTTTGTATATTTATATTTATACAAGTACACATTCTTTAATTGGCATTTTGTTTATTTATTTTGATACGAATTTACATTATTTAATGTGTATTTTGTATATATATTTTATACAAATTTACGTTATTTTAAGTGTATTTGTTTATATATTTTGAAAGAAATTTACATTGTTTTATATGTATTTTGCAACGTAAATTTATATAAAACAATATACAAAAATACACAGAAGTAATTAAATTTGTATGAAAATAGATATACAAAATACACACAAAGTAAGCTTAATTTGAATTGAAATATATGTACAAAATACATAAAATAAAGTAAATTTGTATCAAAATATTTTTTACAAATACACATATAATTACGTAAATTTTATATAAAAATATATAAACAAAATACACATTAAATAATGTAATTACGTATAAAAAAATATATACAAAATACACATATAATCATGTAATTCGTATCAAAATAAATAAACAAAATACCAATAAAATAATGTAAATTTTTATGAGAAAACATATACAAAATACACATAAAATAAATAAATTTCTATATAAATATATGTAAAAAAATGCACATAAAATAAATTTGCATTAAAAAATATATACAAAACACACATTACATAATGTAAATGACTATAAACATATGTATACAAAATACCTATGAAAAAATCTAAATTCGTATCGAGTTAAATAAAGAAAATACCAATAAAATAATGTAATTTTGGATGAAAATATATATAGAAAATACACATAAAATTACGTAAATACAAATACAAATATACACATAAAATAATTTAAAATTGAATGAAATAAATATACAAAATAATCATAAAATAAGGTAAATTTGTAATAAAATATAAGTAAGAATACACATAAAATAATATAAATTTTTATGAAAATATATATACAAATACACATAAAATAACATGAATTTGTATAAAATTTTTATCAAAATAAATAGGAATACACACAATAAAATAATGTAAATTTTTATTAAAATATATATTCAAAATACACATAAAATAATGTAAATACGTAGAAAAATATATATACAAAATACACATAAAATAATGTAAACTCGTATCAAAATAAATAAACAAAACTATAATAAAAGATTGTATATTTGTAGGAAAATATATATACAAAATACAAATAAAATAACTAAAATTTGTATAAAAATAAATACAAAAATACACAAAAAGAATTTAAATTTGTTTGAAAATAGATATGCAAAATACACATAAAGTTAGGCAAATTTGTATTGAAATACATATACAAAATACACATAAAATAATTTAAATTTGTATGAAAATATATAAACAGATACACATAAAATAACGTAAATTTGGATAAAATATATATACAAAATATACATTAAATAATGTAAATATGTATAAAAATATATATACAAAATACACATAGAATAATGTTAAATCGTATCAAAATAAATAAACAGAATATCAATAAAATAATTTTAATTTGTATGAAAATAAAGTTGCAAAATACCCTTATAATAACGCATATATGCATAAAAATATATATACAAATATACACATGAAATAATTAAATTTGTATTGAAATAAATATACAAAATGCATATACAATAAAGTAAATTTGTATTGAAATACATATGGAAAATACACATCAATAATGTAAATTTGTATCAAAATATATATATGAATACACATAAAATAGAGTAAATTTCTATGAAAATATACATACAAAATACATATAAAATGATGTAAATAGTATAAAAATATATATACCAAATACACCTAAAACAATGTAAATTCGTATCAAAATAAACAAACAAAATTCCGATAAAAGAACGTATATTTGTAAGAAAATAAATATACAAAATACACAAAATAACGTAAATTTGAATAAAAATATATACAAAAAAAAAAAAAATAATAATAATTTCAATTTTTATGAAAATTGATATACAAAATACACATATAATTAGTTAAATTTTCACAAATTTGTACATGTACAAAATACACATAAAATAATGAAAATTTGTATGAAAGGAAAACAAATACACATAAAATAACGTACATTTGTATTAAATATATATACAAAATACACATAGAAAATAATGTAAAATCGTATCAAAATAAATACACAAAATATCAATAAAATAATGTAAATTTGTATGAAAATAAAGATGCAATATATCAATAAAATAAAGCATATTTGTATAAAAATACATATACATATATACACATTCAATAATTAAATTTGTAGTAAAATTAATATGCAAAATTCACATAGAATATGGTAAATTTTTATTAAAAAAATATGCAAAATACACATAAAACAATGTAAATTTGTTTCAAAATATGTATACGAATACATATAAAATAACGCAGATTTCTATAGAAATATATATACAAAATACACTTGAGATGCTGTAAATACGTAAAAAAATATATATACAAAATAGACATTAAATAATGTAAATTCGTATCAAAATAAATAAACAAAATATCAATCAAAGAAAGTGTATTTGTATGAAAATAGATAAACAAAATACACATAAAATAACGTAAATTTGTATAAAACTATATACAAAAATAAACAAAAATAATTTAAATTTGTTTGAAAATAAGTATACAAAATACACATAAAATTAGGTAAATTTGTATTGAAATACATTTACAAAATACACATAAAATAATGTAAATTTGAATGAAAATACATAAACAAATACACTTAAAATAACGTAAATTTGTATAAAATATATATACAAAATACACATTAAGTAATGTAAATATGTATAAAAAAAATATATACAAAACCCAAATAGTTACGTTATTTTAAGTGCATTTTTTATATATTTTCATTCAAATTTACATTATTTGATGTGTATTTTGTATATGTATTTCAATACAAATTTACCTAATTTTATGTGTATTTTGTATATTTCTTTTCAAACAAATTTAAATTATTTTTGTGTATTTTTGTATATAGTTTTATACAAATTTAGGTTATTTTATGTACGCATTTACATTATTTAGTGTGTGTTTTGTATATATATTTTTATGCAAATTTACTTTATTTTATGTGTATTTTTGTACATATATTTTTATAGAAATTTGCGTTATTTGTATATGTTTTCTCATACAAATTTACATTATTTTATTGCTATTTTGTTTATTTATTTTGATACGAATTACATGATTATATGTGTATTTTGTACATATTTTTATACGTATTTACATTACTTAATGTGTATTTTGTTTATATATTTTTAAACAAATCTACGTTATTATATGTATTTGTATAAATATTTTGATACAGATTTACATTATTTTATGTATTTTGTATGTACATTTCAATTCAAATTTAGCTTATTTTAGCTGTATTTTGTATATATATTTTCATACAAATTTAATTATTTCTGTGTATTTTTGTATATAGTTTTATACAAATTTACGATATTTTATGTGTATTTTGTATATTTATATTTATACAAATACACATTCTTTTACTGGTATTTTGTTTATTTATTTTGATACGATTTTTATGTGTATTTTGTATTCATTTTTTATACGTATTTACTTCATTTTATGTGTATTTTGTATATATTTTTATAGAAATCTACGTTATTTTATGTGTATTCGTATATATATATTTTGAAACAAATTTACATTGTTTTATATGTATTTTGCATATCTATTTCAATACAAATTTACCTTATAGTATGTGCATTTTTTTTATTTATTTTAATACAAATTTTAATATTTTATGTGTATTTTGGTATATATATTTTTATAAAAAATGCGTTTTTTTTATGGCTATTTTGCATCTTTATTTTCATACAAATTTACATTATTTTATTAATATTCTGTGTATTTATTTTTGATACGATTTTACATTATTCTATTTGTGTTTTGTATATATTTTTTTATACATATTTACATTATTTAATGTGTATTTTGTGTATATATTTGATACAAATTTACGTTATTTTAAGTGTTTATGTTTATATATTTTCATTCAAATTTCCATTATTTTATGTGTATTTTGTATATGTATTTCAATACAAATTTACCTAATTTTATGTGTATTTTTGTATATTTATTTTCATACAAATTTAAATTATTTTTGTGTATTTTCGAATATAGTTTTATACAAACTTAGGTTATTTTATGAGTATTTTGTATATCTATTTTCATACAAATACACATTCTTTTATTGATATTTTGTTTATTTATTTTGTCGAGAATTTAAATTATTTAATGTGTATTTCGTATATATATTTTTATACGTATTTACGTCATTTCATGTGTATTTTGTATACATATTCCTATAGAAATCAGCGTTATTTTATGTGTATTCGTATATAGATTTTTAAACAAATTTACACTTTTATGTGCATTTTGTGTATTTTTTCAATACAAATTTACCTTATTGTACGTGCATTTTGTATATTAATTTTAATACAAATTTAATTATTCTATGTGTATTTTTGTATATGTTTTTTAAAAAAAATATGCTTTATTTTATGGGTATTTTGCATCTTTATTTTCATACAAAATTATATTATTTTATTGATATTCTGTGTATTTATTTTGATACGATTTTACATTATTCTATGTATATTTTGTATATCTATTTTATACAAATGTACTTTATTTTATGTGAATTTGTTTTCATTTCATACAAATTTACATTATTTTATGTGTATTTTGTATATGTATTTATATACAAATTTAACTAATTATATGTGTATTTTGTATATCTATTTTCATACAAATTGAAATTTATTTTTTGTTTTTTTGTATATATTTTTATTCAAATTTTCGTAATTTTATGTGTATTTTGTATATTTATTTTCCTACAAATATACGTTCTTTTATCGGATTTTTGTTTATTTATTTTGATACGAATTTTAATTTTTTTAGGTGTATTTGATATATATATTTTTATACTTATTTACATAATTTTATATGTATTTTGAATATATATTTTCATAGAAAATTATACTCTATATGTTTATACAAAAAAACACAAAAATAATTTAAATTTGTATGAAAATAAATATACAAAATACACATCAAATTAGGTAAATTTATATTGAAATACATATACAAAATACACTTAAAATAATGTAAATTTGAATGAAATTATATAAACAAATACACTTAAAATAACGTTAATTTGTATAAAATATATATAAAAAATACACATTAAATAATGAAAATATGTATAAAAAAATATATACAAAACACAAATAGTATAATATAAAATCGTATCAAAATATATACACAGAATATTAATAAAATAATGTACATTTCTATGAAAACTAAGATGCAAAATACCTATAAAATAACGCATTTTTTATAAAATTATATATACCAAAATACACATAAAATATTTGAATTTGTAATAAAATAAATATACAAAATGCACATACAATAAGGTAAATTTGTATTAAAATAGATATGCAAAATACATATAAAATAATGTAAATTTGTTTCAAAATATATATACGAATACACGTAAAATAACGTAGATTTCAATAAATATATATATACAAAATACAAATAAAATTAAGTAAATACGAATCAAAAATGTATACAAAATACACATAAAATAATGTAAATTCGTATAAATATAAATAAACAAAATACCAATAAGAGAGTGTGTATTTGTATAAATATAAATATACAAAATGCACATAAAATAACGTAAATTTGTATAAAACTATATACAAAAATACACAGAAGTAATTAAATTTGTATGAAAATAGATATACAAAATACACACAAAATAAGCTAAATTTGAATTGAAATATATATACAAAATACATAAAATAAAGTAAATTCGTTTCAAAATATTTTTAACAAATACACATATAATAACGTAAATTTGTAAAAAAATATATCAACAAAATACACATTAAGTAATGTAAATACGTATAAAAAATTTTTTTACAAAATACATAAATAATCAAGTCATTCGTATCAAAATAAATAAAAAAAAAACTAATTAAATAATGTAAATTTGTATGAGAAAACATATACAAAATACACATAAAATAACGTTTCAAGTTTCTATAAAAATATATGTACAAAAATGCACATAAAATTAGTTTGCATAAAAAAATATATACAAAACACACATTAGATAATGTAAATGAGTATAAAAATTTGTATACAAAATACATATGAAATAATCTAAATTCGTATCGAGTTAAATTAAGAAAATAACAATAAAATAATGTAATTTTGGATGAAAATATATATAGAAAACACACATAAAATAACCTAAATACAAATACAAATGTACACAATAAATAATTTAAAATTGAATGAAATAAATATACAAAATAAACATAAAATAAGTTTGTAAATAAATTTGTAATAAAATATAAGTAAGAATACACATAAAATAATATAAATTTGTATGAAAATATATATACAAATACACATAAAATAACATGAATTTGTATAAAATTTGTTTCAAAATATATACGAATACACACAATAACGTAAATTTTTTTGAAAATGTATACATAAAATACACATAAAATAATTTAAATACGTAGAAAAATATATATACAAAATACACATAAAATAATGTAAATTCGTAAAAAATTAAATACACAAAATTCCAATAAAAGAATGTATATTTGTAGGAAAATATATATACAAAAAACAAATAAAATAACTGAAATTTGTATAAAAATATATACAAAAATACACAAAAATAATTTAAATTTGTTTGAAAATAGATATGCAAAATACACATAAAGTTAGGCAAATTTGTATTAAAATACATATACAAAACTCACATAAAATAATGTAAATTTGTATGAAAATATATAAACAAATACATATAAAATAACATAAATTTGGATAAAATATATATACAAAATATACATTAAATACTTTAAATATGTATAAAAATATATTATATTATATATATTTTTATTGATATTTGCGTTATTTATGTGTATTTTGTATATGTTTTCTCATAGAAATTTACATTATTTTATTGGTATTTTGTCTATTTATTTTTATACGAATTACATGATTATTTGTGTATTTTTTACATTTTTTTTATACGTATTTAGATTATTTAATGTGTATTTTGTTTCTATATTTTTATACAAATTTACGTTATTAAATGTGTATTTGTATAAGTATTTTGATACAAATTTACATTATTTTATGTATTTTGTATATATATTTCAATTCAAATGGAGCTTATTTTATGTGTATTTTGTATATCTATTTATTTTAATACAAAATCAAATATTTTATGCTTTTTCGTATATATATTTTTATAAAAAATGCGTTATTTTATGGGTATTTTGCATCTTAATTTTCAGACAAATTTACATTATTTTATTAATATTTTCTGTATTTATTTTGATACGATTTTACATTATTTTATTTGTGTTTTGTATATATTTTTTTATACATATTTACATTATTTAATGTGTTTTTTGTATATATATTTGATACAAATTTACGTTATTTTAAGTCTATATGTTTATATATTTTCATTCAAATTTACATTATTTTATATGTATTTTGTATATGTATTTCAATACAAATTTACCTAATTTTATATGTTTTTTGTATATTTATTTTCATACAAGTTTAAATTATTTTTGTGTATTTTTGTATATAGTTTTATACAAATTTAGGTTATTTTATGTGTATTTTGTATATCTATTTTCATACAAATACACATTCTTTTCATGATATTTTGTTTATTTATTTATATATATATATATATATATATATATATATATATATATATATATATATATATATATATATATATATATATATATATATATATATATATATATATATATATATATATATATATATATATATATATATATATATATTTATACGTATTTACATTATTTCAAGTGTATTTTGTATATATATTTCTATAGAAATCTGCGTTATTTTATGTGTATTCGTATATATATTTTGAAACAAATTTACATTTTTTTATGTGTATTTTGCATATTTTTTCAATACAAATTTACCTTATTGTATGTACATTGTGTATTAATTTTAATACAAATTTGATTAATCTATGTGTATTTTTGTATATGTATTTTTATAAAAATATGCTTTATTTTATGTGTATTTTGCATCTTTATTTTTATACAAATTTACATTATCTTATTGATATTCTGTGTATTTATTTTGATATGATTTTACATTATTCTATGTGAATTTTGTATATATATTTTATATAAAATGTATTTGTTTTCATTTCATTCAAATCTACATTATTTTATGTGTTTTTTGTACATGTATTTAAATACAAATTTAACTAGTTATATATGTATTTTGTATATCTATTTTGTATGTATATTTTCATAGAAATTTACTGTATTTTATGAGTATTCGTATACATATTTTGATACAAATTTACATTATTAATGTGTATTTTGCATATCTATTTCAATACAAATTTACTTTATTGTACGTGCATTTTGAATATTTATTTTAATACAAATTTAATTATTTTATATGTATTTTTGTATATATATTTTTATGCAAATATGCGTTATTATATGGAAATTTTGCATCTTTATTTTCATACAAATTTACATTATTTTATTGATATTCTCTTTATTTATTTTGATACGATTTAACATTATTCTATGTGTTTTTTGTATATATTTTTTTATACATATTTACATTATTTAATGTTCATTTTGTATATATATTTTATCCAAATTTACATTATTTTATGTGTATTTGTTTATATATTTTCATACATATTTACATTATTTTATGTATTTTTTGTATATATATTTTTTTACGTATTTAAATTATTTTATGTGTATTTTGTATATACATTTTCATAAAAAAATTAAGTTATTTTATTGTGTGTATAAGTATATATTTTGATACAAATTTTATACAAATTCATGTTATTTAATGTGTATTTGTATATATATTTTCATACAAATTTATATTATTTTATGTGTATTTTTTCATATATTTCATTACAAATTTACCTTATTTTATGTTTATTTTGTATATTTATTTCATTCAATTTTAAATTATTTTATGTGTATATTTGTATTTGTATTTAGGTTATTTTATGTGTATTTTGTATATATATTTTCATCCAAAATTACATTATTTTATTGGTATTTCTTAATTTAATTCGATACGAGTTTAGATTACTTCATAGGTATTTTGTATACATATTTTTATACTCATTTACATTATCTAATGTGTGTTTTGTATATATAATTTTATAGAAATTTGCGTTATTTTATGTATATAGTTTTATATAAATTTACGTTATTTTATGTGCATTTTGTATATTTATATTTATACAAATACACATTCTTTTATTGGTATATTGTTTATTTACATTTATACGAATTTACATTATTTTATGTGTATTTTGTATACATTTTTTTATACGTATTTACTTAATTTTATGTGTATATTGTATATGTATTTTTATAGAAATCTACGTTATTTTATGTGTATTCGTATATATATTTTCAAACAAATTTACATTATTTTATATGTATTTTGCATATCTATTTCAATACAAATTTACCTTATTGTATGTGCATTTTGTATATTTATTTTAATACAAGTTCAAATATTTTATGTGTATTTTGGTATCAATAATTTTATAAAAAATGCGTTATTTTATAGGTATTTTGCATCTTAATTTTCATACAAATTTACATTATTTTATTAATATTCTGTGTATATATTTTGATACGATTTTACATTATTCTGTTTGTGTTTTGTATATATTTTTTTTATACATATTTACATTATTTAATGTGTTTATTTTGTATTTATATTTCATACAAATTTACGTTATTATATGTGCATTTGTATATATATTTTCTTTCAAGTTTACATTATTTTATGTGTATTTTGTATATGTATTTCAATACAAATTAACCTAATTTTATGAGTATTTTGTATAGTTCTTTTCAGACAAATTTAAATTATTTTTGTGTATTTTTGTATATAGTTTTATACAAATTTAGGTTATTTTGCGTACGCATTTACATTATTTAATATGTGTTTTGTATATATATTTTTATCCAAAGTTACTTTATTTTATGTTCATTTTTGGACATATATTTTTATAGAAATTAGCGTTATTTTATATGTATTTGTATATGTTTTCTCATACAAATTTACATTATTTTATTGATATTTTGTTTATTTAGTTTGATACGAATTACATGATTATATGTATATTTTGTACATATTTTTTATACGTATTTATATTACTTAATGTGTATTTTGTTTATATATTTTTTAACAAATTTACGTTATTATATCTATTTTTATAAATATTTTGATACAAATTTACATTATTTTATGTATTTTGTATATACATTTCAATTCAAATTTAGCTTATTTTATCTATATTTTGTATATCTATTTTCATACGAATTTAAATACTTCTGTGTATTTTTGTATATAGTTTTATACAAATTTACTTTATTTTATGTGTATTTTGTATATTTATATTTATACAAATACACATTCTTTTATTGTTATTTTGTTTATTTATTTTGATACGAATTTACATTATTTTATGTGTATTTTGTATACATTTTCTTATACGTATTTACTTAATTTTATGTGTATTTTGTATATATATTTTTATACAAATCTACGTTATTTTATGTGTATTCGTATATATATTTTGAAACAAATTTACATTGTTTTATATATATTTTGCATATCTATTTCAATACAGATTTACCTTATTGTATATGTATTTTGTATATTTATTTTAATTCAAATTCATTTTTTCATGTGTATTGATACAAATTTACATTATTTTATGTATTTTGTATATATATTTCAATACAAATTTAGTTTATTTTATGTATATTTTGTATATCTATTTTCATTCGTATCAAAATAAATAAACAAAATAGCAATAAAATAATGTAAATTTGTATGAGAAAACATATACAAATACATAAAAAATAACGCAAATTTAAAAAAAAATATATGTACAAAAATGCACATAAAATAAAGTAAATTTGCATAAAAATATATATACAAAACACACATTAAATATTGTAAATGCGTACATAAAATAACCTAAATTTGTATAAAACTATATACAAAAAAACACAAAAATATTTAAAATTTGTATGAAAAGAAATATACAAAATACACATAAAATTAGGTAAATTTGTATTGAAATACATATACAAAATACACATAAAATAATGTAAATTTGAATGAAAATATATAAACAAATACACATAAAATAACGTAAATTTGTATAAAATATATATGCAAGATACACATTAAATAATGTAAATGTGTATAAAAAAATATATACAAAAAAGAAATAGAATAATGTAAAATCCTATCAATATAAATACACAGAATATCAATAAAATAATGTAAATTTGTATGAAAAGAAAGATGGAAAATTCCAATAAAATAGCGCATTTTTTATAAAAATATATATAACAAAATACACATAAAATATTTAAATTTGTATTGAAATAAATATACAAAATGCATATACAGTAAGGTAAATATGTAATGAAAGAGATATTCAAAAATACATAAAACAAAGTAAATTTGTTTCAAAATATATATACGAATACACATAAAATAACGTAGATTTCTATAGAAATATATATACAAAATACACATGAAATTATGTAAATACGTATAAAAATATATATACAAAATACATATCTTGGTAAATTCGTGTCAAAATAAATAAACAAAATATCATGAAAAGAATGAGTATTTGTATGAAAATAAATAATAGATAATAAATTTGTATGAAATATATATGCAAGATACACATTAAATAATGTAAATATGTATAAAAAATATATATACAAAAAACAAATAGAATAATGTGAAATCGTATCAAAATAAATACACCGAATATTAATAAAATAATGTAAATTTGTATGAAAATAAAGATGCAAAATTCCCATCAAATAGCGCATTTCTTATAAAAATATATATACCAAAATACACATAAAATATTTAAATTTGTATTGAAATAAATATACAAAATGCACATACAATAAGGTAAACTTGTATTGAAAGAGATATGCAAAAATACATATAAAACAATGTAAATTTGTTTCAAAATATATACGAATACACATAAAATAACGTAGATTTCTATAAAAATATATATACAAAATACACATAAATTAAGTAAATACGTATAAAAATAGATATACAAAATACACATAGAATAATGTAAAATTGTTTCAAAAAAAATAAACAGAATATAAATAAAATAATGTAAATTTGTATGAAAATAAAAATGCAAAATACCCATAAAATAAAGCATATTTTTTTAAAAAAACTTATACAAAAATACACATAGCATAATTAAATTTGTATTAAAATTAATATACAAAATGCATATACAATAAGGTAAATTTGTATTGAAAAAATATGCAAAATACACATAAAACACTGTAAATTTATTTCAAAATCTATATACGAATACTCATAAATCAATGTAGATTTCTATAGAAATATATATACAAAATACACATCAAATGATGTAAACACGTATAAAAATATATATATAAAATACACATTAAATAATGTAAATTCGCGTCAAAATAAATAAACAAAATATCAATAAAAGAATGTGTATTTGTATGAAAATAGATATACAATATACACATAAAATCACCTAAATTTGTATAAAACTATATACAAAAATACACAAAAATATTTTTAATTTTATATGAAAATAAATATACAAAATACACATAAAATTAGGTAAATTTGTATTGAAATACATTTACAAAATACACATAAAATAATGTAAATTTGAATGAAAATATATAAACAAATACACTTAAAATAACGTAAATATGTATAAAATATATATAAAAAATGCACATTAAATAATGTAAATATGTATAAAAAAATATATACAAAAAACAAATAGAATAATATAAAATCGTAACAAAATAAATACACAGAATATTAATAAAATAATGTAAATTTGTATGAAAATTAAGATGCAAAATACCCATAAAATAACGCATTTTTTATAAAAATATATATACCAAGACACACATAAAATATTTGAATTTGTATTAAAATAAATATACAAAATGCACATACAATAAGGTAAATTTGTATTGAAATAGACATGCAAAATACATATAAAACCATGTAAATTTTTTTCAAAATATATATACGAATACACATAAAATAACGTAGATTTCTATGAAAATAAATATACAAAATACACATAAAATGAAGTAAATACGTATAAAAAAGGTATACAAAATACACATAAAATAATGTAAACTCGTATCAAAATAAATAAACAAAATACTAATAAAAGAATGTGTATTGTATAAATATAAATATACAAAATACAAATAAAATAACGTAAATTTATATAAAACTATATGCAAATATACACAAAAGTAATTAAATTTGTGTGAAAATAGATATACAAAATACATGTGTATTTTGTATATTTATTTTCATACAAATTTTCGTTATTTTATGTGTATTTTGTATATTATTTTGTACAAATATACGTTCTTTTATCTGAATTTTGTTTATTGAATTTGATACGAATTTACCTTATTTTAAATATCTATTTTCATACAAATTAAAATACTTCTGTGTATTTTTGTATATAGTTTTATATAAATTTACGTTATTTTATGTGTATTTTGTATATTTATATTTATACAAATACACATTCTTTTATTAGTATTTTGTATATTTATTTTGATGCGAATTTACATTATTTTATGTGTATTTTGTATACATTTTTTTATACGTACTTACTTCATTTTATGTGTATTTTGTATATATATTTTTATAGAAATCTACGTTATTTTATCTGTATTCGTATATATATATTTTAAAAGAAATTTACATTGTTTTATATGTATTTTGCATATCTATTTCAATAGAAATTTACCTTTTTGTATGTGCATTTTGTATATTTATTGTAATACAAATTTAAATATTTTATGTGTATTTTGGTATATATATTTTCATAAAAAATGCGTTGTTTTATGGGTATTTTGCATCTTTATTTTCATCCAAATTTACATTATTTTATTAATATTCTGTGTATTTATTTTGATACTATTTTACATTATTCTATTTGTCTTTTGTATATATTTTTTTATACATATTTACATTATTTAATGTGTATCTTGCATATATATTTCATACAAATTTATTATCTATTATCTATTTTCATACAAATACACATTCTTTTCATGATATTTTGTTTATTTATTTTGACACGAATTTACATTATTTGATATGTATTTTGTATATATATTTTTATACGTATTTACATAATTTCATATGTATTTTGTATATATATTTCTATAGAAATCTACTTTATTTTATGTGTATTCGTATATATATTTTGAAACAAATTTACATTGTTTTATATGTATTTTTTAATATCTCTTTCAATACAAATTTACCTTACTGTATATGCATTTCTATAGATATGCAAAAAACATATAAAACAATGTAAATTTGTTTCAAAATATATATACGAATACACATAAAATAACGTAGATTTCTATAAAAATATATATACAAAATACACATAAAATTAAGTAAATACGTATAAAAAATGTATACAAAATACACATAAAATAATGTAAACAAAATACCAATAAAAGAATGTGTATTTGTATAAATATAAATATACAAAATGCACATAAAATAACGTAAATTTATATAAAACTATATACAAAAATCCACAGAAGTAATTAAATTTGTATGAAAATATATATACAAAATACACACAAAATAAGCTAAATTTGAGTTGAAATATATATACAAAATACATAAAGTAAATTTGTATCGAAATATTTTTAACAAATACTCATATAATAACGTAAATTTGTATAAAAATATATAAACAAAATACACATTAAGTAATGTAAATACGTATAAAAAAATATGTAAAAAATACACATATAATCATGTAATTCGTATCAAAATAAATAAACAAAAAAACAATAAAATAATGTAAATTTGTATGAGAAAACATATACAAAATACACATAAAATAACGTAAATTTCTATAAAAATATATGTACAAAAATGCACATAAAATTAATTTGCATAAAAAAATATATACAAAACACACATTAGATAATGTAAATGAGTATAAAAATATGTATACAAAATACCTATGAAATAATCTAAGCTCGTATCGAGTTAAATAATATAGTTTTGGATGAAAATATATATAGAAAACACAAAAATAACCTAAATACAAATACAAATATTCACATTAAATAATTTAAAATTGAATAAAATAAACATACAAAATAAACATAAAATAAGGTAAATTTGTAATGAAATATATGTAAAAATACACATAAAATAATTTTAATTTGTATGAAAATATATATACAAACACATAAAATAACATGAATTTTTATAAAATTTGTATCAAAATATATACGAATACACACAATAAAATAACGTAAATTTTTATGAAAATGTATATATGAAATACACATAAAATAATTTAAATACGTAGAAAAATATATATAGAAAATACACATAAAATAATGTAAATTCGTAAAAAAATAAATACACAAAATTCCAATAAAAGAATGTATATTTGTAGGAAAATATATATACAAAATACAAATAAAATAACTAAAATTTGTATAAAAATATATAAAATTACGTAAATACAAATACAAATATACACATAAAATAATTTAAAATTGAATAAAATAAATATAAAAAATAATCATAAAATAAGGTAAATTTGTAATGAAAAATATGTAAAAATACACATTTAAAATAAAATAACTCATATTTAAAAAAATATATACAAAAATACACAAAATAATTAAATTTGTATTAAAATAAATATACAAAATACACATACAAGGTAGATTTTTATTGAAATAGATATGCAAAAAACACATAAAATAAAGTAAATTTGTATCAAAATATATACGAATACACACAATAAAATAACGTAAATTTTTATGAAAATATATATACAAAATACACATTAAATAATGTAAATACATAGAAAATAAAATACACATAAAATAATGTAAATTCGTATCAAAATAAATAAACAAAATCTCCTCTAAAAGAATGTATATTTGTAGGAAAATATATATACAAAATACAAATAAAATAACAAAAATTTGTATAAAAATATATACAAAAATACACAAAAAAAATAATTTTGTTTGAAAATAGATATGCAAAATACACATGAAATTAGGCAAATTTTTATTGAAATACATATACAAAATACACATAAAATAATGTAAATTTGTATGAAACTATATAAACAAATACACATAAGATAACGTAAATTTCCATAAAATATATGTACAAAATATACATTAAATAATGTAAATATGTCTAAAAATATGTATACAAAATACACAGAATAACGTAAAATCGTATCAAAATAAATAAACAGATTATCAATAAAATAATGTAAATTTGTATGAAAATAAAGATGCAAAATACCCATATTTGTTTAAAAATATATATACAAAAATACACATAAAATAATTAAATTTGTATCAAAATAAATATACAAAAGGCACATACAATAAAGAAAATTTGTATTGAAATAGATATGCGAAATACACATAAATAATGTAAATTTGTATCAAAATATATATACGAATACACATAAAATAGAGTAAATTTCTATGAAAATATATATTAAAAATACATATAAAAAAAATATATATATATATATATATATATATATATATATATATATATATATATATATATATATATATATATATATATATATATATATATATATATATATATATATATATATATATATATATATATATATATATGTATATATATATTTATATCAAATACACCTAAAATAATGAAAATTCGTATCAAAATCAATAAACAAAATTCCGATAAAAGAACGTACAAATTTACATTATTTTATGTGTATTTTGTACATGTATTTAAATATAAATTTAACTAATTATATGTGTATTTTGTATATCTATTTTCATACAAATTGAAATTTATTTTTTTGTTTTTGTATATTTTTATTCAAATTTTCGTAATTTTATGTGTATTTTGTATATTTATTTTCCTACAAATATGCGTTCTTTTATCGGAATTTTGTTTATTTATTTTGATACGAATTTTCATTTTTTTAGGTGTATTTGATATATATATTTTTATACTTATTTACATAATTTTATATGTATTTTGAATATATATTTTCATAGAAATTTACTCTATATTTATATACAAAAAACACAAAAATAATTTAAATTTGTATGAAAATAAATATACAAAATACACATAAAATTAGGTAAATTTGTATTGAAATACATATACAAAATACACTTAAAATAATGTAAATTTGAATGAAATTATATAAACAAATACACTTAAAATAACGTTAATTTGTATAAAATATATATAAAAATACACATTAAATAATGAAAATATGTATAAAAAAATATATACAAAACACAAATAGTATAATATAAAATCGTATCAAAATATTCACAGAATATTAATAAAATAATGTACATTTGTATGAAAACTAAGATGCAAAATACCTATAAAATAACGCATTTTTTTTAAAATTATATATACCAAAATACACATAAAATATTTGAATTTGTATTAAAATAAATATACAAAATGCACATACAATAAGGTAAATTTGTATTGAAATAGATATGCAAAATACATATAAAACAATGTAAATTTGTTTCAAAATATATATACGAATACACATAAAATAACGTAGATTTCTATAAATATATATATATATATATATATATATATATATATATATATATATATATATATATATATATATATATATATATATATATATATATATATATATATATATATATATATATATATATATATATATATATATATATATATATATATATATATATATATATATATATATATATATAAATACAAAATAAAATTAAGTAAATACGAATCAAAAATGTATACAAAATACACATAAAATAATGTAAATTCGTATAAATATAAATAAACAAAATACGAATAAGAGAATGTGTATTTGTATAAATATAAATATACAAAATGCACATAAAATAACGTAAACTTGTATAAAACTATATACAAAAATACACAGAAGTAATTAAATTTGTATGAAAATAGATATACAAAATACACACAAAATAAGCTAAATTTGAATTGAAATATATATACAAAATACATAAAATAAAGTAAACTCGTTTCAAAATATTTTTAACAAATACACATATAATAACGTAAATTTGTAAAAAAATATATATAAACAAAATACACATTAAGTAATGTAAATACGTATAAAAAAAACATTAACAAAATACACAAATAATCAAGTCATTCGTATCAAAATAAATAAACAAAAAACTAATTAAATAATGTAAATTTGTATAAGAAAACATATACAAAATACACATAAAATAAGGTTTTAATATTTAAATACAAATTTAACTTATTACAATATTATATATACAATATTATTACAAAATATACATAAAATAACGAAAATTTGTATAAAAATTTATACAAAAAAAAAAAAACACAAAAATAATTTCAATTTGTCTGAAAATAGATATACAAAATACACATATAATTAGTTAAATTTGTCCTTAAATACATGTACAAAATACATAAAATAATGTAAATTTTTATGAAATGAAAACATATAAACATAAAATAACATACATTTGTATAAAATACATATACAAAATACACATAGAATAATGTAAAATCGTATCAAAATAAGGACACTGAATATCAATAAAATAATTTAAATTTGTATGAAAATAAAGATGCAAAATACCCATAAAATAAAGCATATTTTTTTTAAAAATACATATACAAAAATACACATAGAATAATTAAATTTGTATTAAAATTAATATACAAAATGCACATACAATAAGGTAAATTTGTATTGAAAAAATACGCAAAATACACATAAAACAGTGTAAATTTGTTTCAAAATATATATACGAATACACATAAAATAACGTTGATTTCTATAGGAATATATATACAAAATACACATGAAATGATGTAAATACGTATAAAATATATATACAAAATACACATTAAATAATGTAAATTCGCGTCAAAATAAATAAACAAAATATCAATAAAAGAATGTGTATTTGTATGAAAATAGATATACAAAATACACATAAAATAACCTAAATTTGTATCAAGCTATATACAAAAATACACAAAAATATTTAAAATTTTTATGAAAATAAATATACAAAATACACATAAAATTAGGTAAATTTGTATTGAAATACATATACAAAATACACATAAAATAATGTAAATTTGTATGAAATTAAAACAAATTCACATAAAATAACGTACATTTGTATAAAATATATATACAAAATATACATAGAATAATGTAAAATCGTATCAAAATAAATACACAGAATATCAATAAAATAATGTAAATTTGTAAAAATTTATAAAAATTTATAAAAATATATATACAAAACACACATTAAATAATGTACATGCGTATAAAAATATGTATACAAAATACCAATGAAATAATCTAAATTTCTATCGAATCAAATTAACAAAATACCAAAAAAATAATGGAATTTTGGATGAAAATATATATAGAAAATACACATAAAATAACCTAAATACAAATACAAATATACACATAAAATAATTTAAAATTGAATGAAATAAATATACAAAATAAACATAAATAAGGTAAATTTGTAATGAAATATATGTACAAAATACACATAAAATAATATAAATTTGTATGAAAATATAAATACAAATACACATAAAATAACATGAATTAGTATAAAAATATATATTCAAAATAAACATTAAATAATGTATAAAAATATATATACACAATAAAGTAAATTTGTATTGAAATAGATATGCAAAATACACATAAATAATGTAAATTTGTATCAAAATATATATACGAATACACCTAAAATAGAGTAAATTTCTATGAAAATATACATACACAATACATATCAAATGATGTAAATAAGTATAAAAATATATATATCAAATACACCTAAAATAATGTAAATTCGTATCAAAATAAATAAACAAAATTCCGATAAAAAACGTATATATGTAGGAAAATAAATACCGAAAATACATATAAAATAACGAAAATTTGTATAAAAATATATACAAAAAAAAAACAAAAATAATATCAATTTGTATGAAAATAGATATACAAAATACACATATAATTAGTTAAATTTGTATTTAAATACATGTACAAAATACTCGTAAAATTATGTAAATTTGTATAAAATGAAAACAAATACACATAAAATAACGTACATTTGTATAAAATATATATACTAAATACAATAGAATAATGTAAAATCGTATCAAAATAAGTACACAGAGTATCAATAAAATAATTTAAATTTGTATGAAAATAAAGATGCAAAATACCCATAAAATAAAGCTTTTTTTTTTAAATACATATACAAAAATACACATAGAATAATTAAATTTGTATTAAAATTAATATACAAAATGCATATACAATAAGGTTAATTTGTATTGAAAAAATACGCAAAATACACATAAAACAGTGTAAATTTGTTTCAGAAAATATATACGAATACTCATAAAATAACGTTGATTTCTATAGGAATATATATACAAAATACACATGAGATGATGTAAATACTTATAAAATTATATATAGAAAATACACATTAAATAATGTAAATTCGCGTCAAAATAAATAAACAAAATATCAATAAAAGAAAGTGTATTTGTATGAAAATAGATATACAAAATACACATAAAATAACCTAAATTTGCATCAAACTATATACAAAAATACACAAAAATATTTTAAATTTGTATGAAAATAAATATACAAAATACACATAAAATTAGGTAAATTTGTATTGAAATACATATACAAAATACACATAAAATAATGTAAATTTGAATGAAAATATATAAACAAATACACTTAAAATAACGTAAATTTGTATAAAAAAATATATACAAAACACAAATAGAATAATGTAAAATCGTATCAAAATAAATACACAAAATATTAATAAAATAATGTAAATTTGTATGAAAATAAAGAGGCAAAATACCGATAAAATAACGCATTTTTTTTATTTAAAAAAAAATATATACCAAAATACACATAAAAAAATTAAATTTGTATTAAAATAAATATATAAAAAACCCATACAATAAGGTAAATTTGTATTGAAATAGATATGCAAAATAACATATAAAACAATGTAAATTTCTTTCAAAATATATATACGAATACACATAAAATAACGTAGATTTCTATAAAAATATATATACAAAATACACATAAAATGAAGTAAATACGTATAAAAAAATGCATACAAAATACACATAAAATAATATAAATTCGTATCAAAATAAATAAACAAAATACCAATAAAAGAATGGGTATTTGTAGTACACATATAATTAGTTAAATTTGTATTTTAATACATGTACAAAATTCACATAAAATTATGTAAATTTGTATGAAATGAAAACAAATACACATAAAATAACGTATATTTGTATAAAATATATATACAAAATACACATAGAATAATGTAAAGCCGTATCAAAATAAGTACACAGAATACCAATAAAATAATTTAAATTTGTATGAAAACAAATATGCAAAATACCCTTAAAATAAAGCATATTTAAAAAAAAATACACATACAAAAATACACATAGAATAATTAAATTTGTATTAAAATTAAAATACAAAATGCACATACAATAAGGTAAATTTGTATTGAAAAAATACGCAAAATACACATAAAACAGTGTGAATTTGTTTCAAAATATATATACGAATACACATAAAATAACGTTGATTTCTATAGGAATATATATACAAAATACACTTGAAATGATGTAAATACGTATAAAAATATATTTACAAAATACACATTAAATAATATAAATTCGCGTCAAAATAAATAAACAAAATATCAATAAAAGAATGTGTATTTGTATGAAAATAGATATTCAAAATACACATAAAATAACCTAAATTTGCATCAAACTATATACAAAAATACACAAAAATATTTTAAATTTGTATGAAAATAAATATACAAAATACACATAAAATTAGGTAAATTTGTATTGAAATACATATACAAAATACACATAAAATAATGTAAATTTGAATGAAAATACATAAACAAATACACTTAAAATAACGTAAATTTGTATAAAAAAATATATACAAAACACAAATAGAATAATGTAAAATCGTATCAAAATAAATACACAGAATATAAATAAAATAATGTAAATTTCTATGAAAATAAAGAGGCAAAATACCCATAAAATAACGCATTTTTTTATTTATAAAAATATGTATACCAAAATACACATAAAAAAATTGAATCTGTATTAAAATAAATATATAGAAAAACACATACAATAAGGTAAATTTGTATTGAAATAGATATGCAAAATACATATAAAACAATGTAAATTTGTTTTAAAATATGTATACGAATACACATAAAATAACGCAGATTTCTATAAAAATATATATACAAAATACACATAAAATGAAGTAAATACGTACAAAAAAATGTATACAAAATACACATAAAATAATGTAAATTCGTATCAAAAAAAATAAACAAAAAACCAATAAAAGAATGTGTATTTGTATAAATATAAATATACAAAATACACATAAAATAACGTAAATTTATATAACACTATATACAAAAATACACAGAAGTAATTAAATTTGTATGAAAATAGATATACAAAATAAGGTAAACTCGTATCAAATTCAATAAACAAAATTCAGATAAAAGAACGTATATTTGTAGAAAAATAAATATACAAAATACACATAAAATAACGAAAATTTGTATGAAAATATATACAAAATTAAACAGAAATAATCTCAATTTGTATGAAAATAGATATACAAAATACACATATAATTAGTTAAATTTGTCTTTAAATACATGTATAAAATACACATAAAATAATGTAAATTTGTAAGAAATTAAAACAAATACACATAAAATAACGTACATTTGTATAAAATATATATAAAAAATACACATAGAATAATGTAAAATCGTATCAAAATAAATACACAGAATATCAATAAAATAACGTAAATTTGTATGAAAATAAAGGTGCGAAATACCCATAAAATTAAGCATATTTTTTTAAAAATATATATACAAAAATACACATTCAATAATTAAATTTGTATAAAAAGTAATATACAAAATGCACATACAATAAGGTAATTATTTTTTTAAAATATGTAAAATACACATAAGACAATGTAAATTTGTTTCAAAATATAGATACGAATACACATAAAATAACGTAGATTTCTATAGAAATATATATACAAAAATGCACTTGAGATGCTGTAAATACGTATAAAAATATATATACAAAATAGACAATAAATAATGTAAATTCGTGTCAAAATAAATAAACAAAATATCAATAAAAGAATGTGTATTTGTATGAATATACATATACAAAATACACATAAAATAACGTAAATTTGTATAAAACTATGTAAATTTGTATGAAAATATGTAAACAAATACACATAAAATAACGTAAATTTGAATAAAATATATATACAAAATATACATTAAATAATGTAAATATGTTTAAAAATATATATAAAAATTACACATAGAATAATGTTAAATCGTAACAAAATAAATAAAGAGAATATCAATTAAATAATGTAAATTTGTATGAAAAGAAAGATGCAAAATACCAATATAATAACGCATATTTGCATAAAAATATATATACAAAAGTACACATGAAATAATTAAATTTATATTGAAATAAATATACAATAAAGTAAATTTGTATTGAAATAGATATGTAAAATACACATCAATAATGTAAATTTGTATCAAAATATATATACGAATACACATAAAATAGAGTAAATTTCTATGAAAATATACATACAAAATACACATAAACTTATGTAAATAGTAAAAAATATATATACCAATTACACCTAAAATAATGTAAATTCGTATCAAAATAAATAAACAAAATTCCGATGAATGAACGTATAATTGTAGGAAAATAAATATACAAAATATACATAAAATAACGAAAATTTGTATAAAAATTTATACAAAAAAAAAAACAAAAATAATTTCAATTTGTTTGAAAATAGATATACAAAATACACATATAATTAGTTAAATATAAAATAATGTAAATTTTTATGTGCATTTTTGTACATATATTTTTATAGAAACTTAAAACGTTATTTTATGTGTATTTTGTATATGTTTTCTCATACAAATTTACATTATTTAATTAGTTTTTTGTTTTTATGCGTATTTACATTACTTAATGTGTATTTTGTTTATATATTTTTTTACAAATTTACGTTATTATATGTGTATTTTTTAAAAATATTTTGAAGCGAATTTACTTTATTTTATGTATTTTGTATATATATTTCAATTAAAATTTAGCTTATTTTGTGTATTTTGTATATCTATTTTCATACAAATTTAATTACTTCTGTGTATTTTTGTATATAGTTTTATACAAATTTACGTTATTTTATGTGCATTTTGTATATTTATATTTATACAAATACACATTCTCTTATTGGTATTTTATTTATTTTTATTTATACGAATTTACATTATTTTATGTGTATTTTGTATACATTTTTGATTCGTATTTACTTAATTTTATTAGTATTTTGTATATATATATTTATAGAAATCTACGTTATTTTATGTGTATTCGTATATATATTTTGAAACAAATTTACATTGTTTTATATGTATTTTACATATCTATTTTAATACAGTTACCTTATTGTATGTGCATTTTGTATATTTATTTTAATACAAATTCAAATATTTTATGTGTATTTTGGTATATATAATTTAAAAAAAAAATGCGTTATTTTATAGGTATTTTGCATCTTAGTTTTCATACAAATGTACATTATTTTATTAATATTCTGTGTATATATTTTGATACGATTTTATATTATACTATTTGTGTTTTGTATATATTTTTTTATACATATTTTCATTATTTAATGTGTATTTTTATATATATTTTATACAAATTAACGTTATTTTAAGTGTATTTGTTTATATAATTTCATTCAAATTTACATTATTTTAAGTGTATTTTGTATATGTATTTAAATACAAATTTACCAACTTTTATGTGTATTTTGTATATTTATTTTCATACAAATTTAAATTATTTTTGTTTTTTTTTGTATATGCATATAGAGTAAATTTCTATGAAAATATATATTCAAAATACATATAAAATTATGTAAATAAGTATAAAATATATATATCAAATACACCTAAAATAATGAAAATTCGTATAAAAATAAATAAACAAAATTCCGATAAAAGAACGTATATTTGTAGGAAAATAAATATACAAAATACACATAAAATTACGAAAATTTGAATAAAAATATATACTAAAATACACAAAATTAATTTCGATTTGTATGAAAATAGATATACATAATACACATATAATTAGTTAAATTTGCATTTAAATACATGTACAAAATACACATAAAATAATGTAAATTTGTATGAAATGAAAACAAATTCACATAAAATAACGTTCATTTGTATGAAATATATATACAAAATATACATAGAATAATGGAAAATCGTATCAAAATAAATACACAGAATATCAATAAAATAATGTAAATTTGTATGAAAATAAAGATGCAAAATACTCATAAAATAAAGCATTTTTTTATGAAAATACATATACAAAAATACACATAGAATAATTAAATTTGTATTATTTTATATGTACTTTGTATATATATTTTTATACGCATTTACATTATTTAATATTTATTTTGAATATGTAATTTTATACAAATTCATGGTATTTTATGTGTATTTGTATATATATTTTCATATAAATTTACATTATTTTATGTGTATTTTGTACATATATTGGAATTTTGTTTATTTATATTTATACGAATTTACATTATTTTATGTGTATTTTGTATACATTTTTTATTCGTATTTACTTAATTTTATTTGTATTTTGTATATATATATTTATAGAAATCTACGTTATTTTATGTGTATTCGTATATATTTTGAAACAAATTTACATTGTTTTATATGTATTTTGCATATCTATTTCAATACAAATTTACCTTATTGTATGTGCATTTTGTATATATATTTTAATACAAATTCAAATATTTTATGTGTATTTTGGTATATATAATTTTATAAAAAATGCGTTATTTTATAGTTATTTTGCATCTTAGTTTTCATACAAATGTACATTATTTTATTAATATTCTGTGTATATATTTTGATACGATTTTATATTATACTATTTGTTTTTTGTATATATTTTTTTATACATATTTTCATTATTTAATGTGTATTTTTATATATATTTTATACAAATTAACGTTATTTTAAGTGTATTTGTTTATATAATTTCACTCAAATTTACATTATTTTAAGTGTATTTTGTATATGTATTTCAATACAAATTTACCTAGTTTTATGTGTATTTTGTATATTTATTTTCATACAAATTTAAATTATTTTTGTGTTTTTTTGTATATACATATAGAGTAAATTTCTATGAAAATATATATTCAAAATACATATAAAATTATGTAAATAAGTATAAAAATATATATATCAAATACACCTAAAAAAATGAAAATTCGTATCAAAATAAATAAACGAAATTTCGATAAAAGAACGCATATTTGTAGGAAAATAAATATACAAAATACACATAAAATTACGAAAATTTTAATAAAAATATATACAAAAAAAACAAAAAAATAGATTTCAATTTGTATGAAAATAGATATACAAAATACACATATAATTAGTTAAATTTGTATTTAAATACATGTACAAAATACACATAAAATAATGTAAATTTGTACGTTCTTTTATCGGAATTTTGTTTATTGATTTTGATACGAATTTTCATTATTTTAGGTGTATTTGATGTATATATATTTTTATACTTATTTACATAATTTTATATGTATTTTTAATATATATTTTTATAGAAATTTACTCTATTTTATGTGTATTCGTATATATATTTTGATACAAATTTACATTATTTATGTGTATTTCGCATATATGTTTGAATACAAATTTTCTTTATTGTATGTGCCTTTTGTATATTTATTTTGATACAAATTTAATTATTTTATGTGTATTTTTGTATATATATTTTTAAACAAATATGCGTTATTATATGGGTATTTTGCATCTTTATTTTCAAACAAACTTACATTATTTTATTGATAGTCTGTTTATTTATTTTTATACGATTTTACGTTATTCTGTGTATTTTGTATACATATTTTTAGACATATTTACATTATTTAATGTATATTTTGTACATATATTTTATGGAAATTTACGTTATCTTATGTGTATTTGTTTATATAGTTTCATACAAATTTACATTATTTTATGTGTATTTTGTATATGTATTTCAATAAAAATTTGCCTAATTTCATGTGTATTTTGCATATCTATTTTCAAACAAATTTAAATTTTTTTGTGTATTTTTGTATATATTTTTATACAAAAATTTTTTTTTTATTTGTATTTTGTATATATATTTTCCTACAAATATACATTCTTTTAGAGGAAATTTTGTTTATTTATTTTGATACGAGTTTACATTGTTTTATATGTATTTTGTATATATATTTTTCTATGTATTTACATTATTTAATGTGTATTTTGTATATATATTTTCATAAAATTTACGTTATTTTATTGTGTGTATTCGTATATATTTTGATACAAATTTACTTTATTTTATGTTTTTTGCATATCTATTTCAATAAAAATCTAACTTATTGTATGTGTATTTTGTATATTTATTTTAATACAAATTTAACTATTTGATGTGTATTTTTGTATATATATTTTTTTTAATATGAGTTATTTTCTGGGTATATTGCATCTTTAATTTTATAATTTTTTACATTACGTACATATCTTTTATACGTATTTACATTATTTAATGTGTATTTTGTTTATATATTTTTAAACAAATTACGTTATTATATGTGTATTTGAATATATATTTTGATACAAATTTACATTATTTTATGTATTTTCTATATTTATTTCAATTCAAATTTAGCTTATTTTATGTGTCTTTTGTATATCTATTTTCATACAATTTTTTTTATTTTTTATATTTTTGTATATAGTTTTATACAGTTTTACGTTATTTTATGTGGATTTTGTATATTTATATTTATACAAGTGCACATTCTTTTATTGGCATTTAGTTTATTTATTTTGATACGAATTTACATTATTTTATGTGTATTTTGTATACATTTTCTTATACGTATTTACTTCATTTTATGTGTATTTTGTATACATATTTTTATAAAAATCTACGTTATTTTATGTGTATTCGTATATATATTTTGAAAGAAATTTACATTGTTTTATATGTATTTTGCATATCTCTTTCAATACAAATTTACCTTATTGTATGTTCATTTTGTATATCTATTGTAATACAAATTTAAATATTTTATGTGTATTTTGGTATATATATTTTCATAAAAAATGCGTTGTTTTATGGGTATTTTGCATCTTTATTTTCATACAAATTTACATTATTTTATTAATATTCTGTGTATTTATTTTGATACTATTTTTCATTATTCTATTTGTCTTTTGTATATATTTTTTTATACATATTTACATTATTTAATGTGTATTTTATATATATATTTCATAGAAATTTACGTTTTTTTAAGTGTATTTGTTTATATATTTTCATTCAAATTTACATTATTTTATGTGTAATTTGTATATGTATTTCAATACAAATTTACCTAATTTTATGTGTATTTTGTATACAATTAGGTAAATTTATATTGAAATAGATATGCAAAATACATATAAAACAATGTAAAATTTGTTTCAAAATATATATACGAATACACATAAAATAACGTAGATTTCTATAAAAATATATATACAAAATACACATAAAATGAAGTAAATACGTATAAAAAAATGTATACAAAATACACATAAAATAATGTAAATTTGTATCAAAATAAATAAACAAAATACCAATAAAAAAATGTGTATTTGTATAAAAATAAATATACAAAATTCACATAAAATATCGTAAATTTATATAAAACTATATACAAAAATACACAAAAGTAGCTAAATTTGTATGAAAATAGATATACAAAATACACATAAAATAAACTAAATTTGTGTATTTTTGTATATACTTTTATATCAATTTACGTTATTTTATGTGTATTTTGTATATTTATATTTATACAAATACACATTCTTTTATTAGTATTTTGTTTATATATTTCGATACGAGCTTACATTATTTTATGTGTAATTTGTACACATTTATTTTATACGTATTTACTTCATTTTATGTGTATTTTGTAGGCGGTGGCCGAAGTGATAGCGTACTGGACCCACATTCGCCGCGTGATGGACGACGCGGGTTCGAATCCTCACGCTACCACTCGGATTTTTCGGTCACCGCCGAGTGGCTTAAAACTACCCACATGCTGTCCTGAGGACCACCCATCAACCCGAACTCTAGAGGAAGCCGTCCAAGCGAATCAAGTACGAGTTCCGGGGGGCAGCATGAGCCAATGCAAGATGGCGCCACTATAAACACACGCCTGCGCCAGAACGGGCTGGGCCGACCATCAGGCCCCACCTGGAAGAAGCCATGGGCCGACCATCAGGCCCCACCGGGAAGATGCCTACCGGCACAAAAGGCAACAACGTAAAAAAAAAAAAAAAAAAAAAATTAATTTGTATAAAACTATATACAAAAATACACAAACATAATTTAAACTTGTTTGAAAAGAAATATACAAAATACACATAAAATTAGGTAAATTTGTATTGAAATACATATACAAAATACACATCAAATAATGTAAATTTGAATGAAAATATATAAACAAATACACTTAAAATAACGTAAATTTGTATAAAATATATATGCAAGATACACATTAAATAATGTAAATGTGTATAAAAATATATATATACAAAAAACAAATAGAATAATGTAAAATCGTATCAAAATAAATACACAGAATATCAATAAAATAATATAAATTTGTATGAAAATAAAGATGCAAAATTCCCAAAAATTATCGCATTTTTTATAAAAATATATTTACCAAAATACACATAAAATATTTAAATTTGTATTGAAATAAATATACAAAATGCATATACAGTAAGGTAAATCTGTATTGAAAGAGATATTCAAAAATACATATAAAACAATGTAAATTTGTTTCAAAATATATATACGAATACACATAAAATAAAGTAGATTTCTATAGAAATATATATACAAAATACATATGAAATTATGTAAATACGTATAAAAATATATATACAAAATACATATCAAATAATGTAAATTCGTGTCAAAATACATAAACAAAATATCATGAAAAGAATGTGTATTTGTATGAAAATAGATAATAGATAATAAATTTGTATAAAATATATATGCAAGATACACATTAAATAATGTAAATATGTATAAAAAAGTATATACAAAAAACAAATAGAATAATGTAACATCTTATCAAAATAAATACACCGAATATTAATAAAATAATGTAAATTTGTATGAAAATAAAGATGCAAAATTCCCATAAAATAGCGCATTTCTTATAAAAATATATATACCAAAATACACATAAAATATTTAAATTTGCATTGAAATAAATATACAAAATGCACATACAGTAAGGTAAATTTGTATTGAAAGAGATATGCAAAAATACATATAAAACAATGTACATTTGTTTCAAAATATATATACGAATACAAATAAAAAAACGTAGATTTCTATAAAAATATATATACAAAATACACATAAAATTAAGTAAATACGTATAAAAAAATGTATACAAAATACACATAAAATAATGTAGTTTCGAATTAAAATAAATGTAAATTTGAATGAAAATATATAAACAAATACACTTAAAATAACGTAAATTTGTATAAAATATATATGCAAGATACACATTAAATAATGTAAATGTGTATAAAAAATATATACAAAAAACAAATAGAATAATGTAAAATCGTATCAAAATAAATACACAGAATATCAATAAAATAATGTAAATTTGTATGAAAATAAAGATGCAAAATTCCCAAAAATTATCGCATTTTTTATAAAAATATATATACCAAAATGCACATAAAATATTTAAATTTGTATTGAAATAAATATACAAAATGCATATACAGTAAGGTAAATTTGTATTGAAAGAGATATTCAAAAATACATATAAAACAATGTAAATTTGTTTCAAAATATATATACGAATACACATAAAATAAAGTAGATTTCTATAGAAATATATATACAAAATACATATGAAATTATGTAAATACGTATAAAAATATATATACAAAATACATATCAAATAATGTAAATTCGTGTCAAAATAAATAAACAAAATATCATGAAAAGAATGTGTATTTGTATGAAAATAGATAATAGATAATAAATTTGTATAAAATATATATGCAAGATACACATTAAATAATGTAAATATTTATAAAAAAGTATATACAAAAAACAAATAGAATAATGTAACATCGTATCAAAATAAATACACCGAATATTAATAAAATGATGTAAATTTGTATAAAAAATAAAGATGCAAAATTCCCATAAAATATCGCATTTCTTATAAAAATATATATACCAAAATACACATAAAATATTAAAATTTGCATTGAAATAAATATACAAAATTCACATACAATAAGGTAAATTTGTATTGAAAGAGATATGCAAAAATACATATAAAACAATGTAAATTTGTTTCAAAATATATATACGAATACAAATAAAAAAATGTAGGTTTCTATAAAAATATATATACAAAATACACATAAAATTAAGTAAATACGTATAAAAAAAAAGTATACAAAATACACATAAAATAATGTAAATTCGATTTAAAATAAATAAACAAAATACCAATAAAAGAATGTGTATTTGGATAAATATAAATATACAAAATACACATACAAAATAAACATAAAATAAGGTAGATTTGAAATAGACCATAAAATATTGTAAATTTGTGTCTAAATATATAAACAAATACACATAAAATAACGTAAATTTGTATGAAAAATATATACAAAATACACATAGCATAATGTCAATTCGTATCAAAATGAATGAGCAGAATATCAATAAAATAATGTAAATTTGTATGAAAATAAAGATGCAAAATGCCCAAAAAATAAAGCATATGTTTATAAAAATACAGATACAAAAATACACATCGAATAATTAAATTTGTATTAAAATTAATATACAAAATGCGTATATAATAAGGTAAATTTGTATTGAAAAAATATGCAACATACACGTTTACTCATACAAATTTATATTATTTTATTGGTATTTTGCGTATTTATTTTGATACGAATTACATGATTATATGTGTATTTAGTACATATTTTTTTATACGTATTTACATTATTTAATGTGTATTTTGTTTATATATTTTCATACAAATTTACGTTATTATATGTGTATTTGTATAAATATTTTGATACAAATTTACTTTATTTCATGTATTTTGTATATATATTTCAATTCAAATTTAGCTTATTTTGTGTGTATTTTGTATATATTTTCATACAAATTTAATTGCTTCTGTGTATTTTTGTATATAGTTTTATATAAATTTACGTTATTTTATGTGTATTTTGTATATTTATATATATACAAATACACACTCTTTTATTGGTATTTTGTTTATTTATTTTGATACGAATATACATTATTTTATGTGTATTTTGTATACATTTTTTTTATACGTATTTACTTCATTTTATGTGTATTTTGTATATATATTTTTATAGAAATCTACGTTATATTATGTGTATTCGTATATATATTTTGAAACAAATTTACATTGTTTTATATGTATTTTGCATATCTATTTCAATACAAATTTACCTTATTGTATGTGTTTTTTGTATATTTATTTTAATACAAATTTAATTTTTTTATGTGTATTTTGGTATATATATTTTTATAAATAAAAAAAATCCGTTATTTTATGGGTATTTTGCTTCTTTATTTTCATACAAATTTACATTATTTTATTAATATTCTGTGTATTTATTTTGATACGATTTTACATTATTCTATTTGTGTTTTGTACATATTTTTTTATACAAATTTTAAGTGTATTTGTTTATGTATTATTATTCAAATTTACATTATTTTATGTGTATTTTGTGAATGTATTTCAATACAAATTTACCTAATTTATATGTATTTTGTATATTTATTTTCATACAAATTTAAAATATTTTTCTGTATTTTTGTATATAGTTTGATACAAATTTAGGTTATTTTATGTGTATTTTGTATATCTATTTTCATACAAATACACATTCTTTTATTGATATTTTGTTTATTATTTTGACGCGAATTTTATGTGATTTTGTTTTCATTTCATACAAACTTACATTATTTTATGTGTATTTTGTACATGTATTTAAATACAAATTTAACTAATTATATGTGTATTTTGTATATCTATTTTCATACAAATTGAAATTTATTTTTTTGTTTTTTTGTATATATTTTTATTCAAATTTTCGTAATCATAAAAATATATATACCAAAATACACATAAAATATTTAAATTTGCATTGAAATAAATATACAAAGTGCACATACAATAAGGTAAATTTGTATTGAAAGAGATATGCAAAAATACATATAAAACAATGTAAATTTGTTTCAAAATATATATATACGAACACAAATAAAAAAACGTAGATTTCTATAAAAATATATATACAAAATACATATAAAATTAAGTAAATACGTATAAAAAAATATATACAAAATATACATAAAATAATGTAAATTCGAGTTAAAATAAATAAACAAAATACCAATAAAAGAATGTGTATTTGGATAAATATAAATATACAAAATACACATACAAAATAAACATAAAATAAGGTAGATTTGTAAAAAAATATATGTACAAAATACACATAAAATAATGTAAATTTATATAAAAATATATATACAAATACACATAAAATACCATGAATCTGTATAAAAATATATATTCAAAATAAATATTAAATAATGTAAAAGCGTATAAAAATATATATACAAAGTACATATAAAATAATGTAAATTCGTATCAATATAAATTACCAAAACACCAATAAAATAATATATATTTGAATGAAAATAAATTTACTAAATACACATAACATAACTAAAATTTGTATTAAAATATATACAAAAAATATATAGAAATAATTTCAGTTTGTATGAAAATAGATATACAAAATACACATAAAACTAGGTAAATTTCTTTTGAAATGTATATACAAAATAACCATAAAATATTGTAAATTTGCGTCAAAATATATAAACAAATACACATAAAATAACGTAAATTTGTATGAAAAATATATACAAAATACACATAGAATAATGTCAATTCGTATCAAAATGAATGAGCAGAATATCAATAAAATAATGTAAATTTGTATGAAAATAAATATTCAAAATAACCTTAAAATAAAGCATATGTTTATAAAAATACAGATACAAAAATACACATCGAATAATTAAATTTGTATTAAAATTAATATACAAAATGCGTATATAATAAGGTAAATTTGTATTGAAAAAATATGCAACATACACGTTTACTCATACAAATTTATATTATTTTATTGGTATTTTGTTTATTTATTTTGATACGAATTACATGATTATATGTGTATTTTGTATTTTTTTTATACGTATTTACATTATTTAATGTGTATTTTGTTTATATATTTTCATACAAATTTACGTTATTATATGTGTATTTGTATTAATATTTTGATACAAATTTACTTTATTTCATGTATTTTGTATATATATTTCAATTCAAATTTAGCTTATTTTCTGTGTATTTTGTATATATTTTCATAAAAATTTAATTACTTCTGTGTATTTTTGTATATAGTTTTAGATAAATTTACGTTATTTTATGTGTATTTTGTATATTTATATTTATACAAATACACATTCTTTTATTGGTATTTTGTTTATTTATTTTGATACGAATTTACATTATTTTGTGTGTATTTTGTATACATTTTTTTATACGTATTTACTTCATTTTATGTGTATTTTGTATATATATTTTTATAGAAATCTACGTTATTTTATGTGTATTCGTATATATATTTTGAAACAAATTTACATTGTTTAATATGTATTTTGCATATCTATTTCAATACAAATTTAATTTTTTGATGTGTATTTTGGTATATATATTTTTATAAATAAAAAAATGCGTTATTTTATGGGTATTTTGCTTCTTTATTTTCATACAAATTTACATTATTTTATTAATATTCTGTGTATTTATTTTGATACGATTTTACATTATTCTATTTGTGTTTTGTACATATTTTTTTATACAAATTTACGTTATTTTAAGTGTATTTGTTTATGTATTTTCATTCAAATTTACATTATTTTATGTGTATTTTGTGTATGTATTTCAATACAAATTTACCTAATTTTATGTGTATTTTGTATATTTATTTTCATACAAATTTAAAATATTTTTGTGTATTTTTGTATATAGTTTGATACAAATATAGGTTATTTTACGTGTATTTTGTATATCTATTTTCATACAAATACACATTCTTTTTTTGATATTTTGTTTATTTATTTTGACGCGAATTTACATTATTTAAAATGTATTTTTTATATATATTTTTATACGTATTTACATCATTTCATGTGTATTTTGTATAGTTTTAAACAAATTTATACAAATACACATTCTTTTATTGGTATTTTGTTTATTTATTTTGATACTAATTTACATTATTTTATGTGTATTTTGTATACATTTTTTATACGTATTTACTTAATTTTATGTGTATTTTGTATATATATTTTTATAGAAATCTACCTTATTTCATGTGTATTCGTATATATATTTTGAAAGAAATTTACATTGTTTATATGTATTTTGCATATCTATTTTTTATTTTTGTTATACATAGAATAATGTAAAATCGTATCAAAATAAGTACACAGAATATCAATAAAATAATTTAAATTTGTATGAAAATAAAGATGCAAAATACCCATAAGATAAAGCATTTTTAAAAAAAATACATATAGAAAAATACACAAGGAATAATTAAATTTGTATTAAAATTAATATACAACATGCACACATACAATAAGGTAAATTTGTATTGAAAAAAAAACGCAAAATACAATTAAAACAGTGTAAATTTGTTTCAAAATATATATACGAATACACATAAAATAACGTAGATTTCTATAGAAATATATATACAAAATACACATGAAATTATGTAAATACGTATAAAATATATCTATATATCTATATATCTATATATATATATATATATATATATATATATATATATATATATATATATATATATATATATATATATATATATATATATATATATAAAATACATATTAAGTAATGTAAATTCGTGTCAAAATAAATAAACAAAATATCATGAAAAGAATGTGTATTTGTATGAAAATAAATAATAGATAATAAATTTGTATGAAATATATATGCAAGATACACATTAAATAATGAAAATATGTATAAAAAAATATATACAAAAAACAAATAGAATAATGTAAATATATATTTTAATACAAATTCAAATATTTTATGTGTATTTTGGTATATATAATTTTATAAAAAATGCGTTATTTTATAGTTATTTTGCATCTTAGTTTTCATACAAATGTACATTATTTTATTAATATTCTGTGTATATATTTTGATATTGATTTTTATATTATACTATTTGTTTTTTTGTATATATTTTTTATACATATTTTCATTATTTAATGTGTATTATATATATTTTATACAAATTAACGTTATTTTAAGTGTATTTGTTTATATAATTTCACTCAAATTTACATTATTTAAGTGTGAGTGTGTGTCTGCCCCTCATGCCCTCCAAAGTA